>NW_020170533.1:28048-35071 GCF_000524195.1 Echinococcus granulosus | reverse complement strand
ACTGAAGGCGGAAAAAAACTTGCCATCGAACATTAATTTGATAAAAAAGGGATTCCAAAGTTTACCTCTCCTAAAAATTTTGACCACTGAAAGAAATCGAGAGTTAGTAGCAGGCAGCTAAGACTACATTTGGTCAGTCGTTAGGTTTTATGCCATCGGTGGTGGCCGCATAACATGAACTTCTATGTGCAAGGTGGTATCCAAGTCAGTTCAACGGTAGTGAAGACAGAATGAATTCGCATAGTTTGTCTCACTTTGCTTTCAGATTGGCATTTCCTTAGGGGTATTTGAATTCGGTCATCCCAACCTTGAAGTGTGCTACCTTGGATGACAATGACTTTTGAGGGGTAAATAGCAGTTGTTGTTTGGGTCTTAGCTAAAGAATGATGCGATGCATTGGACTTGGGGGTGAGAATCCCTCCTCAACACTGATATGATCCACCTGTTAACATCATCGCATGCAAACGGTGCGGTTGGGTTAAATTCTCGCCTTCTAGAGACCATTACTTCCAAATTCTGGGTGTTCCGAAGTCATACGGAAGTGAATTATTGTATAAGGCAATCCAAATTGTCTAATATAATAATAATCATGGGCGATCAGATCAGTGGATTCTGGTCTTCTTCTCGTCCTATACAGGGCAAACATTGTAACTCTGCATTTCTGCTGGGGTTTCTTTTCCCTACTTCGGTTTTTATACAACTCTTCCCTTTTGAAGTCACTTGCTCGACAAACTTGTCCCATCTTCCACTTAAAAGGCCAAAGTAGGCATGTAAGGCATCAGAGTAAGCCCTGCAGATTTTGCACTTTTGGAAGGAAGGATTCCTGAAGTGGGGAGTGAATTAGTCGACTCCTCGAGTTATCAACTCTCCCGTTGTTTGCGAGGAAAAACCACTGGGGTCTTTGTCGAATGTCCCGTGAATTTAAATGAGAAGTGAAGTACCAAATAAATGTTTGTCTTGTCGACTCCCTGGGCCGTTTTATCTTTCTCGATAGCTCAATCGACCTTGGGCCAGGCTTATTACGTCTTGCACGACCGGTGCGGATTTTTCTGGCAGTCCGACACACAAATTTGTTTCCCCCATGAAGGTGAACGCTCAGCACATCAAGTCAGATGTAGCATAAATGTTTTATCCTGCCAGATTATCAACTGCAAGCCAGAGTGCAAGGAAGGAACGACTTTTATTATCCTACCTTTCATGCTCGAGGCCGTAGCTGGACATCTAGATCGCTCGGCTCTCTTCACTTCGGTGCGTCAATATCCCACCGCTGGAGATGGAACCTCATTCCTTCACCTCCGCTCAAGCTCCCTTCAGTAAAATTAGACAAAAAAGAATAGTGCCTCTCATTCAAAGAGGACTGCAAGCAATTTTTGCTATTTAACAATTTAGTGACCACTGCTATCTGCCAATGCGAAGCATTTGAGCAATGTGCCAAGATTTGATCAGTTACTACATTTCATCCTGCTTTCTCAATTGCCAAAAGTCGGAAAGCAGTAAATAGATACTAAACTATGTGTCCTTTTTTAAAAAAGTAGCAATTTAAGTTATAAAACATCAAATTTACCATTTCTGGAGTTGATGGCTCATTTATCTTAAAGAATAGCTAGTGGTTGACTTCTAACCATGACTGAATGGAAATGGGAAATTAACCACCAACCGTAATTTGTACACCTCTGTGTTTACCTGTGCTTTCGTTGCCCAAAAAAATGCTCTCTTTATTTGGCTGTAATTTGAATCAACAGTGCCTTGTCTTCCATGGGTAGAACAGTGCCCAAGCATTTGCTCTAATCCACTTGTTTGTGCTTCTCAAAACCCTGACTCGAAGAAGACCAAACGTTGCCTAGAATCACGAATTTGTCAGCCTCGTAACCTGACAATAGTTAGATAGCCTAGCCTTATAGACATTCACAGTGTCTCTGGCACCCTACTCTCTTCTCCATTAGGCTGTCGGCGGCCACCGAAAACACGTTGTACCACTCACCGACTCACACACGCCTACAGATAAAGACGTCTGCATTGTAAACTCGGACTCTAATCCCAATAGCATCCAAGCTCAAGCACTAGAACGTAACGACGATCAAAACATAAACGGATTTTTTCTTCTTGTTGTGTACTTTATTGATAAGAAGACTAACCATTTCTGTATTTGGAAGGATCTAGTGAGACCCAATGAAGTTTCCAATGAAAGAGCTATCTGACCACACTGATAAGCTTTCACATGGGAATTTGCAGCAACAGATCTTCTAGCGATTCTAAATTAGCGTCACACACTTCTGTCTTTTGTTCACATTTTTAATAGTGCCTTAAAAGGACACAATGCACTGCGGCATTCTGGGAATTGCGATAAAAGCGTTCAATGTTGGTCAACGGTTGTTGTAATGCAGTGCGATGAAATAAGGGTGGTTTGCGATGAGATAGGGACTTTTGCAAGCAAAAAAGTTTAACTGGTCAGTTTTAAATTATTCACTCAGCATTCTACACTTCTAGAGCAGGCATGTTATACCAACGAGGTGTTGCTGATTTGTTTACTAACTGAAGGTCAGTCAGTTATGCCTGAGATAGAGATTCTTGAGAAAATTTCCTCCTCAAAAGTAATCAGAACCAATCAATCGGAATGGGAAAGAGGAAGGGAGGAGGGCACTGTAGCACCCTCATCCATCCATCTTTATGACAACTCCGAGTTCTTTTGCCAGATAGAATAAACTGTTGGAAAATAAAAGCGACTAGGGTAAAATTTAGTTGTTCGTTCCCAGAGACAAAATGCCTTCTAAAGGTGTGAGCGATCATAGGTCACAGATAGGCACTTCCTACATTTTTAAGTGCTTCCGATAACTGCGTGGACTCGTTTGATCTTCCTCATTAAAGAGTCGAATAAATGAAAGCATTAAAGCAACTCTTTGGCATTGACGATGCATGCTTCGATTGCCTGATCCAATTGTTTCAGCTTCTTCTTTTGGCTGGAAAGCAGGACCGGATCTTTAGTCCTTTGGCGAGGGATTTGTCTCGTTGAGGTGCTCGTAGCTTGCCGATTTGATGTACTTAGGCTAAAAACAGGAACCAAAACACCTACCAATGCTGCTGAATTGATTATGAGCAATGTTTATAAGACAGGCAAACACTGGCTTATGGCAGCAGTGGTGATGCCTGCACCATCACATCTGATGGCTTGTAAGCTAGAGACATTTCATGTGAATCAAATAATAGTGTAAAGGCAACGGCTTTTGTCATTACAGGTGACATTTTTCTTAGGGATAGGTACTTTAACTCAGGACAGTTCGAAGTCTTAACAAAAATGAAAGGCGGGCTTTGCTTTACTAAAATGACCAGTGTATTATGCCACATATCTTAAAGGCTTACATTCGTGATTATTCTGACAGTCGCTTGAGTGATTATGATAGTGTGACGTTTTCGGTTAGTCTTATCACTTGTGAAACAACTGAGCGAGGTCAGGCTTAATTGTATCGTCGAAGTTGTGGCGGATTATATAAACACGTACTGCTGCGTGACGTTTAATAATAATAATAATTACATAAGTGACATGTGGTTATGCAACTGCTGACTAAAGACTCATCAAAAATTGCTTTAAAAGGAAAAAATGGACGTATACCTGATGTCTACTAGCATTTTTCGGTTTTCAGGACAAGTTTAGCAGAAAATGTGACTGGAAATTTGGCGAATTGGTAAATTAAGTAATTTTAAGCAGCAAGGAGTACTTCTATCAAACGCCGAAATGCGGCACAATCAAAGCAGGCTAATGAGAATTCATTTAATAATTTGTGAGTGAAATAGTTAAAACCTCTTTGTTAGACTTTGGTTATTAAAAATATTTGGAATGAAGTACATGCTTGCTAGTCTAACTGGGGAAGACGCTAGGTTGTTGCATTAAGTAGAGGCAATTTCCAGTTTTGATAAAAATTATAAGGTATGCTGAAAATTTTTGACAACTTGATGTTTTAAATTTTCCGACTTCATGGAGTGGTCGCACTTAAACATAGCTTGAAATTGAGGTATAAGAGAAAATTATTGCTGAAAACTGGTGCGTATGCTGTCACAATCAGTAATGGCACACCTCAGATCGGTGGTGTTTTGCAATGACAAAAAGCAGTGGAATCAGGTGGGCTTCGCGTTACTAGTCCAGAAGTGCGAACAAAATGATAAGACGAAGTTTAACCAAATCGACGGAGACTAACAAGTAAGAACGATGATAAATACAAAAGTGAGTTGTTGATTGAAAGGCTCCATTTAGGAGAGACGAGATCCTTAACATTGTCACTGCACTACTTCAGCTGCGTAATTCCACAACCAAAATCGAAATTATTGCCTAATGAACCAAAGGGCTTGGCACAACTTGCTCAAAAATAAAGCTGTGAGGATGGATTCTAAACTGTCACAATCATATCATCTAGAGAACTGAAAAGCGGAAAAATTTGCAACTGATTCCCTCAATTATCTTGATAATGCTTGAACAATGAACAACACCTTAATTTGTCTATTCTCCATCAGGAAGTCGACAGTCCCACACCGAAGCACCGTTGGAAATTAAGGATGTTTGCATTGAACTTCCTGTTTCGTGATTAATTGATAGGCTTCTAGTTTTCACAATAAAGCCCACAAAAATCCAAATAGATGCCTAAAAAAGCAGGCTTTTAATATTTGGGATCACAAAATGTCTTGATTTTTAAAAATAATTAGCATTGGTGTCTTTAACCTTTACAATCAGATACTAAATATGGGTTGGACAGGTTGTTTTGAACATCAAACAAATATGCTGAAGCACATTTTTTCGGAGTGAGCAATTCAAGTGGAAAAATAGCGGGCACCACTGCTGATGGGTGGACCGCAGAGCCAACTCCACTGACAAGATTAGTGTCAATTAGTAGGGTACGAAAGGGTGAATGTGGAGTTCGAAGGAGTTGCAAGAGTACTAAAAATGCAAAGAAAAACTAAGTAGGCACGTATGCATAATTTTAAAAACATTTTAAACCCGCCATCCTAGCTACCCTTCCAAATATGCTTCACAATGTCCTTTCTCATGCGTTGTAGTCAAAATTGTCAAAAATGTGTTGCAGGAGCACAAAAATCTGACCTAAAAATTAGCAAATCATTTTTGGCATCGTTTACTTTACCGTGACTCCAGTCGGATGAGAGCTGTGACAAAAAAGCGGATTTTCATAGCCCCTGATTTCAAGGAACAGTTGAGTCCCAAGCCTTGTGTATGCATAGGGGCAAATATACACCCCCTTTAGAAATCCACTACCGAATTTGCGAATGTTAGGAAGGACTTTTGTTTAATTTTTCACTTTAGCTGTACCGGCTACGGAGTTTTGACGTGTTTTAGGGCTGCACAAGGAATAAAGACAAGTTATTTACGACTTAACCACTACAGTCTGCTCATTATACTCATAGTTGAAAAAGAAACAAATACTTAAATGTCAATACCCAGACAATCTTTCAGCAGTGTCTCATGATCCTGGACCGCTATCACCAGTAAGTGATGTTTGCATGACTGCCTATTCAACTTAAATGCAACAGAAAGGTGAACCTTCTGTCAATGTCTGAATCCATACACATCGCTGTCGGAGGTGTTTAACATCCACCTCTTCCACTTCCACTTCCACTTCTCCACAATGGTCATAAATAGAGGCGGCTCAGGTTTCAGCAATCTCAACTCCATCCTGCATACTTTCACAACTACGCAGAGTATAGCCTCAGGTTACAATGGACCTCTTCTTCCTTCTCCCTGCTTCCGAATTCTTCCTCCTCTTATTTGTATTAAGGCAAGCAAGACGTATTGTGTTGACTTTGATCCCACTTTTCGACTAAGGTATTCACCGTCACATTTTTACCATGTAGAAGACTTGATTTTCATTAGTCCTGCAGTCAAGAAATACGTTTTCTCCCACATCGACACACTCCTTTCGTATCTTTCGTGGTAACTCCTGGTACTGCACTCGCTCATAAAATGAGGTCTTTAGATTCATTGCTCCACTGAAATAACAAAAATGTTCGCATGTGTGTTTTTAAATGGCTATAGACATCAAGCGTATAATCTTTAATCACAGCCTATATGGCGTAGAACACAAATAAGTAATTTACCAACCAAGTCTGGTCAGCTAAATAATCACCCTTTTGAGGTTATTTTGATTTCTGGTGCAAAAATGTGCTGCACTTTAGCATTTTAAATGGTTTGTATTCTCTGTATCTTTGTGTTTTCTCATTTTTTCGAAGCACAAGGGAATTAGACAGGTAAGCGAATTCCAGGTGAACAAATTCCGCTGCAGGAAAAAGCTGGCAAACCTCCTTTGCTAGCTCAAAATAATGAAAAAGAAGTAGAAGGGGAAAAATGAAGTAGGAGGGTAAGGAACATTAGTTTTTATTTAAACTCACCTTACTAAAATGCCATTGCTTTTTGAGGGTATCCGGTGGGGGAGGAGGGGGCGAAGGTAGACTATGCATAGCAGTCATTGAGGGTGAAAGCTTTATATTGGTCTAGCAGAGGATGGTCTCCGGTAGGCCTTAATTGGGGAGGGAGAAACAGGAGCTTAAGGACTCTACCACCTCTTCCTCCGGAAGTGGCACTGTCAGCTAAGCTTCCATCATATGTCAATCTATTGCATGACCGGCAAGTTAATCTAACCTTTTTCTTCCTTGAAGAGGGAACGGATTTGTGAGAAACTCCTCTGTTCTCTACGAGGAGGGTTTATGTAAATCTGAAGGTGTAGATCCTTGAGAAGAAATCTAAGAGATGCTGAACATTGAAGAAGATTGGAGCTTCAGCTGGTTGTGTGGAGGCACGGCTCAAGAAATACTTAGAGGTGCACCTCGTGACCCGTGGGCGGCAGTGTTTACGATATGTACATCACATATAAGTGAATTTATAATAGAATAGAAAATAACCTAAAATGGTTGCTGGGGCAAAACCAGTTATCCCCAGAATTTCTCATTACTACTGACAGAAAAGCGCACCTTACTAATGATCTTTCCCTCAAATTTTTGTCCTTCTCAAACCAATTGTCGACTTTA
>NW_020170533.1:6442-27948 GCF_000524195.1 Echinococcus granulosus | reverse complement strand
GACAGAGAGGATAAGTAAAGCGTGCAGCATAGCAAAATGACTGGTTCGCTTTTGGCAAGGAAGAAGTCAAACTTGATAAGGTAGCCGAGAATGAGTCAAGACATGTCCTCGGCAGGAGAGAAAGCGCTTTGATGGACGATTTTTTTCAAAATCCCCTCCATCACAGACTTACACTGTGTTATTATTGGCAGCATCGGCCGTTGACGTCAAAGCGAATGGAGGGAGGACTTTCACCACGGTAGCTAGCGGAGGTTGAGGAAAAATTGTTCATCACGCATTGAAGGGCCACTGATTGGATCTAGGAAGTGGGCACACTTTAAGCTAGAGATGGCGAGTGGTGGTAAGCTGGCAATTGGTCTCTTGACAGCCACCAACCCTTTTGTCATTGGCGATCAATCTGTAGTCACCTTTTTGCAATACATTAATTCACCTCCCTTAAAGTTGCATTTTGAAATCAAACAATAGCTGATAAAGTTTTTATCCACTAAATACTGGCAATAAGGAGCTATGGTGAAAAAATCGCAACGATTATGGGATATCAACCCCATTTTTTGGAGCAAAATCAAGACCAATGTAACCTAGTAGTGGAACAGAACATGCCTGAAGAAAAGCCAGCTCTCGGTGCTAATAGTCTGGAAGCGAAATCTCACCCCATACCATTAAGTGGTTAGAAAAGTGGCAGGAAAATCACGACGTATTGCAGAATTAGAGAGCAGTTAATACTAAATGAGCATCTTATTTATGGTTGGAGTAAGAGAAGGAAGAAAATGGACATTTAAGTAGTCATCGAAACGTCAGGGGCATCTATACGCCTTAATGCCATTGAGCTCGAACATTAAGCCATGCCTCAAAGCCCCACCTTGCCACTTTGGTCAAGCAAAACTATTCAAAGTCAATTTTTTGCAAAAAAATTGAAAATTAAATGCGTTGGTGATGGTTGAAAAGTGCATGACTTACGAGTTGGCTACAGCCCATCAGTCCTGACTATCCTCTCATTATCGCCTCCACGAAGGCATAAGAAGATCGCAAAAGGATGTCAGCCTTTAACTCAAATGATGTGAAGATGGTAACTCCAGATTTTGAACACTTCTGTTCTTTCTGCTTCCAATTATATTCAACTTCTTTACAAAGAAGAGCCTTTGTTAGAGGTACTAGCTCTGGCAGAGACCGCAATTAGAGTGGAATCAACATTTGTTCGCCGTTTACGCTAACCTACTCAAAACGAAATGCAGTTCCGTGACACCACGTAGTTGAAGGGACCGCAGACTAGACTGTGGTATCTGAGTACCGTAATTGGAGACCAGCTAGTACTGCAAAGGCAAAGCTAGGCCTCGACTTCTGGATAAGCACAAGACCCAAAATTATCGTTTTCTGCCCATCTAAAACGCGGTTCGAAAGCGGTCGCTTGATTTCTAACAGGCACTGGATGGTGCCTTGTTCAAACATCCATTGCTGATCACCTTCCCTTCCAAACTACGTTATGTTGCCACGTTTTAAGGTTAATGGTGATTTGTAGCACATTAGCATAAGCCGAAGTGAGTTGGTTAAAGAAATTACCCTTCTGTTTAACACGGTCCTTTTAAAGACATTTTCAAATGCTATAACCTTATCTAGCTTTACATGAAAATTTCGAATTCACAATGGCTTATACGCAATACTAGGCCGGCGGGCTACGGGAAAATATGTTACATGCGATAGCCATGAAAGAGGTAGTCACAGTGTCGTGTTGAAGAGGAAAATTTGCCTAAGCGATTGTCAAATCACACGGACTTTTCAGGCTCTGCTGGTTCTACCACAGGAGGATAATTCGTCTATCACCATTGCCCTCCAGCTCCCCTCCTCGCCCATTATAAGCTATTCCTAGGGGGATAATTCTAGATTGTTACCACTGGTAAATGATAACTGGTTAGCCTGATATTAAACCCAAATGCAGCAGGGCAAGACATCTCCTGCAAATGGCTGAATCTGCACAAATCTCTGCGAAATATTTTCAACAACCTCAGCGTTTAGCATCTCTCCTGCTGTCACTCCCCTACGATAAACACGAATGGAGTCAATTTACGTTTCAGCATTTCTAGCTCCATCATCTAGATGTTTCTCAACAGAACTATGCCAACTATAGTCCGTGAGTACCTTAAATATCTTTCGCCTACTTCCTGCTTCACCCTTCTTTTGTTTCCTCGAAAGCAAGCACAAAGAAATATGTCGACTATAGTCTGAGAGTAAGTTAAATATCTTCTTCCCGCTTTCTGCTCATCCTTCCCTTGTTTCTAGGAAGGCAAGCACTGTATGGTGAGTAACACCAGTCATTTTTCCTTGTGGTCTAACCTTCTAGAGGGCAAGATATTGGTAAAATCTATTTACCTTCATAAAATTTGTTGCTTTTAGTTGAAACAACTTTTCTTGTCATTTTCAGTCACACTTTGCGGCGGAATGAATCACATGGAAGGACTTATTACTGCTGAAGTAGCAGATCATTCCCAACGAACGACAGAGAATGTGGCCAAAATGATAAGGAAGGTCTGCTGTGTATCAGGCCATCCATGCACGCTTTAAGTCACACAACATTTTATTTCCCCTTCATTGCAGTTTGTTATTCTGTCATCTATCTGATCTATCATTTAGTAAGCATTTATCCATTAATATTGCATACAAAATATATTTTATCATCGCATTCTTCCAATCAACCGACCAACCATATTTCACCCCACTTTGATACGCACTCGTTTGTGCGACCGTTCACTCATCATTTTTGTGCATTTACTGGCCTTTCTACTCCATACAGCCATCACTTTTCTTGACTCCATCGATCATTCGTACTTTCCGTCCATCTCTCAGCATGGCCAATTTGGGAATGCATTAGAAGTTAGGGGAGGAACAATCTTCCTTGCAATTAGTTATTTATCTGTCAGTCCATTCAATCTTCCATTAGTGTTTTGCTGTGCATAATGCTTCTGCCATTTATTCACCGTTTCAGTTATTCAGCTAAATACTCGTTATCCCATCTATTCATTCCATCACTCTGTTCGATCACTCTTCGTTCAACCTCACATCCATTAGACCACTTACTGTCCAATCTATCTACTTGTTTATCAGATGACGTTGTGAATAACTACTGCTCAAAGTCTTTATGTTTTTGGAGTTATGAAATAACTTATTCGATTCGGGATCTGGAATTGCGTAAGTTTAGGGTTTGAAAATGATGCTGACCAGATAATTCTTCAGTCCTCACATACATCGGTCCACTCAGCTATCCTATAATCTGTCAAATCAGCCAGTCATTCACCCACTGACCCAATTTACTTAGCCTCCCTCCAAGTAACTATCAAGCTACGCATCCAACCATCATTCGAGTCTTCTACTTATCAAATTCACTAAAACCGTTAATTCCAGCAACGCATCTACCATAGCAATTGGGAAATACTACTGAGATGAGCAACTTTAAAATCCGGAAATGTAAGGTGGCACATCCTCGGACGCATCTGTTCATTCGTCAATCGGACCATCCTAGTATCGGGCTCTTCCATCACTCATTTACGCTACCAGCTGATCTTTCATTCATAAGTGTCTCAAGGTATTCGATTTCCAGTCAAAGATTCGGTCGTCGAGTTTTTAATCGAAAGATTCAATTACACGTTAATTCAGATAGCCACGGATTTGTTAATTTATTTGCCATGCTACCCGCCCATTCGTCCATGTTCACATTCGCCTATACCTCTATTCACAAAAGCCTCTCATTTATTCCCAATTAACATCTTCTTCGGCCAACCCAAGGGAATGTCGGTCATACTGGCAGAGTTGACAAACTATGACCTTCACTACCACTGCACGATGACCTTCAACCAACAAGCCATACACTCATCCATCTACCTATTCACACAGCCGTCCACACAATCCTCGCCCTTTATTTGGACTTTAATGCTGTCAACTGCAATCGAAATGATTAAACGATATCGTGTCAGTTGGAAATCGTGGTCGGTGGAATTTAGTAAATAACACATTCAATGGACACAAAATGAACCACTAACTTCCTCCGTAGTTGGAAAAAATTTTTTGGTATTTAAGGGTTTAGATCCCTTCATAAAAGAAGTGCTCGCAATTCCCACACCCATCATCGAACACTGCACAGACTTCATACATCTTGTTCATTCCTTCGATGCCCTTGTTCAAGCTAAAGGCGCTGAAGTAGCCGAGGAGGAGGGTTGGAAATTGTGCGAAGCAGGAAGCGGCCAAGAGACACCTGTTACACAGATCTGAAACACTTGAAGTCTCTGAATTTCACATCCTTGGATTTTTCTAGCCCCGGGTACTCTGTACCGAAAGCAGTCGTGCTGGATGTAATAAAACCGTTGCGGCTATTCCCATGAATGTCTTTCTTGCTTCTATATAACATCTGCTAATTCTGTTTATTTTTGTCTTTTAAATTCTATTTGTTTTGCTATTCGTCTCTTTGTGCTTCATTTTGGATTAATGCAGATCTTTAAGTCGAATGGGCTAGAGGTAAGGGGAAGCGTATTTGCCAACCTCTAAACTTTTTTTTAAAAATAGAAACAAAAAAGGTCTTTGGGATAAGGGAGCCGCATTTGCTTACGAACATAGTATTCTTACACACTTATCACAGCATACAGAGGAAGCACCTTTGGCATGGAATGATTAGTTGTTTCGACCGAATCATCCCAGAAGTTACATGTTACATTTCCGTCATCGGTAGTGAAAATGCACAATTCCAGAGCTCTATTGCTTATTTTTATTCCAGAATGAGATACTGTGTACAAGCTTTGCCATGGAATAACGCATGAAGAGAATGCCAGTGTTCCCACCATGTATTAAATAATCGAAGGTGAAGGTGTTTGCGAATGATTCCTTACCGCTTTCATGGAGAGAAAATTCGTCTCTTGAGATTTCACGAGGGTTAGTGGAGATTAAGACAAGTTGCGTGCCACCACTGACACCCAAATTCAGGAGAACTGACGGTTTATCATCCACCTCAGCCCGCATTATTAAAACACATTGTGCTATGAACTGCTGGGTGTGCGGGTGCAACATCAAGACCCCAACCAGAATAATCAAAGATTCCGAAACGGAGATCTCGAACTTCCACAATGAATGACCACTGAGTATAAGGTATGCGTGTACGTTATTGCAGTGCTCGTGTACTGGGTGGTCATCATCTCCGACTATCATTGTCTTTCTCCGATGACATTGATCTTGAAATGAGCTTGGGTGAGTGCAGTGTCACAAGGTTATCTTGAAAACATTGCAAACCGATAAGTGTTGTGAAGTTGGGTGCGAAATGAGGGATTTAACTACCTAACGAAATCAAGTCCACTTTGTGGTGTTGTTCATTTCAGTTGTAATTACCTGCTCACTGATATGTAAGCTATTGCGATCCCAGTTTTAGCCACTTACTACTATATAAAAAGATGTGAAAGAGGATCTGCTGCAAATACGGCTGAGACTGAGGAGAGTATAAAGGTAGTCCTCTCCCTACACAATAGCATAAGGAAAGACAGCACGTGATTGCACTTCAGCCCTAGTAGGGGATACATTGACTCACCTCATCCACATTCGCCAAATTCCTACCATGCATACTTCTCCAAATGATTATTATCACCACCTCCGGGAATTTGTGCTGGTAATATGATCACATGCTAGATTAAATAGCAGTTAGGACACGAAATGTGACATGGAGAAGGAGGTGGCTGAGAGGAGGCAAAGCCTCTCATTAAAGCAAAATCCTAAGCCACCCTTGGTTGTAATGAAAGGAGAACCATGGGTTGCAAAGGTGATTACCTTGCCAAAGATTTTTTTGTGACTTTGTGATTTCAGTGCATAAACAGCAAACATTTTATTACCTTGTAGTGATTAAAGCACTCCTAACTCCCATTCATAAATCACTGCCCTGTATCTCGCACTGCCAAGAAATATACAAAATTTTTGGACATTTTAGATTCAAATAACTTTCACTAGATCAACGAAACTGGAAATGGTACGAGAAAAAGGGGAATCATCCTATGTCTCTCAATTTTCTTGGGTGCAAATATCTAAGCTCATCTTGATAAGTATCGTAGCAGCAAGTTGTGGCAATCAAAGTTGAAAAGGAATTGTCTTTCTCCTTAAGGAAGATCATTTCCTAGCGTCTACTGGAGAAGACAAGTCATTATTGGGAAAAGCGCGAATTTGAAAGGAAAGGATTAATGTGAAGGCCGTACTTCCTGCCAATATCACGGAATGGGACTTACTTGTGTGTCTATTATTTGTAGTATTTTATTTTAAAAGGATTTCGTGGATAGTATTTTAATCTTCTCCTAACCTTCAGTACCAATATATGTAGTTGCCTCAAAATTCCCACCATATCACCAAGACTTAATGATAACGCCAAAAAGAGTGTTTGATTTAAAAGTGTTTTGCGCATGCTTTTGATGGACTGCGTCTATCCATACAATTCTGAGAGTCCAGGTTATTTTAATTTAACTAAATAATCTCTGAAGGATGATCTATAATTACACATATCTTGCTAACTAAATTCTGACAGCATCTTGATTATTAAAATCATTCTTGTAAAGCTGTCACCCCTAATGCAAATGTAATTACGCCCCAGCAGGTCATCAAATTAAAAAATCCAGATCCGGGGATTTTGTGTGGTTATATCTAAAATACATTTATGTAACTATCCTGCCTTATAAGCACAGCAGGTGCTGGTCAAAATTAGTGGCTTCCAATTTAACGAAATTTTTTTAATGGTTTTATTAGTGGTTGTATGTGTGAAATATTTTTATGCGGCCTTTTCTTCCCTGATGAGCTATCGTTGAGTGATACCACGCAGAGCACCCTCATTTGATTGGTGCGCCTGTGCGAACTCTCGTAAAGTTGGTTGGAATCGCATTAATCAGATTAGGGTAAATTAAATGGGGGCGAAACGATTGGTTAAAGGTTCTCTGTTTATCATTCCAATGGTCACGTTCAATGATGGATATTTTGCTTGTGCGAAGTACAAGGTCTGCAAAATTGGCGAATTAGCACCAACGTTCGTTAATGATCAATCATTAATACGGTGCCTGCTCAGCGATTCCTTTGCAACAGGCAAATGTTATTTTATTAAAAATGGCACTCAATTCCTCTATTGTTGTTTATTTTATCAAGGTGGAATTAAATAGCAGATGCATCCTTTTTGCCTATTTCAGAATTGCATAATCGTTGTAGATCTGTATCGTGAAGAGGCACAAGTAGTTTCACCTACATTTGTAAGGAGAAGAGGGTAACCTTCTGTTGACAAGTATGCTAGTTTACGGACGGATCGTACTGCTGCAACACACACCAACTGTATAAAGCGCAGGTTTTAACTATTCCGATCTTCATGTCTTTATCAATACATCCACCACCATGGATGCTTTTCTGGACAATTCCCTCATCCTCTATCATACACAAGACCAATGGCAACTTTATTATAAAAGTTGCTACATCAGGGCATGCTTTCTAGACGGCGGTACAGCTTAACTGGCGACTCATCAGAAGGGATGGCCCATCCAAATCCGAATGCTGCTTATACGAGGAAAACCAAGTTTGGACACAACTGTTCTCGTTCATTCGGCCACATGTTTATCCACCCACCCCGGTATATTTTATGTGGTTTCGTCTTCAGATCAGGCTCATGTTATAGTTAAGTAGAAACTGATGGCGATTTAAGGAGTTAGTTTAAGAGTATGGAAATTAGCAATAACTCCATAAATGCAAAGCAACGCTCTAAGTATCATCCTTACAAGACTTATTTAGAACTCCGGTTTCAGAAGCCTTAATAGAAGAAGGTAATTAGTGGTTGACATAAGGTGCCGTGTGAAATGAGAGGTGGCCAAGCAGCACAGGTTTGTGCGGCGTTGTTTACATTCTCCTAGGTGATAGAGAGTGCTGTCTAATCACCAGACTGGTGTAATTCAATGGCATGTTGTGTGCTTGTGTAACCTCTCTTCCTGGTACACGAGAAGTGTCAGGACCACGTGACCCACAAAAAGAAGTAAAATAAAGTAATTTGAAAGCACGAGTAATGGGCCTCCCATAGAGGCAGGAATTTAATTCCTAAAAATTCTCTGGTCGCTTCTATCCCACGGCAAATTTGCTGGGGCTACAAATTTCAATCTTGCTTGCATCATTGACCGTTCCTCTGTTTTGGCTACATCAGTTACGTTCTCAGTCTGTTTGGCTTACAAATGAAAAGATTTCCCTTAGTTAATTTTATTGAATTGGTTTAGGGGAGAATACACGCAAAAAAGTGTTCTCTAGTTCAGTCATCCACTTAAGTATCCAAATCTAATTTGCTAGCAACAGTCAGTAGTCAAATCCACCACCCATTTCGACAAATAAATTATCCGAACTTTTAGAAAAAAATTGTATGAACCTGTAGATCGTCGATCCAATGGAAACGCCCTAAAGTCTAACGGAGGGGAAATGGAAAAACAATCTCCCATTTAACGCTACTTGTTTAGTTTAAATCTCGAAAGGACAGAAAAATATATGCCTTAAGGGAATGTTTTACGACAGACCCTAGGGCTGTCAGCAATTCAAGTACTATTAGGCAGTGACAGGAACCACTTCAACTGCAAGTCTGTTTAACATGCTGCCTTCTTTACCTAAACTTCCACAGGGCATGTCTGATTAGGACCTTGGGGCATCGCTGCGACGCTTTTCCTCAGAGAGACATTATAAATTATCCCTCATCAAGACTTTGTAAACCCTTTTCTTTGAATCCCATATCGGATAGCAAAGATAACTTCTGGCTTTTTAGATGGTAGATTGTTATTTTTAGAGTAACCAATAGATCCAAAACTCGGACTATATTTTTGACGTAAATCACACACTACTCGCGGTCATTGAGGTACTAAAAGGCTACTTTGGAAGCGGATTTGGCAAAAAAATTACTAACATAGGGAACAATAAATGTGCACGGGGGAGAATTTTATACGAGTCTAGTACAACTATGCGGCCAGATCGGTAAAAGACAAGCGCCTTCCTATAGCTGTAAACGCATTCAACACTTTTATTTATACCAAGGGATGGAAAGCAAAGGTTGAAGTTGCCAGTGCTCTTTTCTACTTTATTTGGGAATGGCCTTAATATGCACACAAACTGGAGGAAACCGAGGCACAACCTACACTCCAGGAGGTCATTTCGCTTAGTTAATGGACTCAAATGCCCTTACAATCTTCTAAACTTATTTTAAATTGAAAATGCTTACATTAATAAGTATTAACTCTAAGTCAGGATCGGGTCTGACATCACACTCCCGTTGCTCTAGAAGTGCACTGATATTGGTATCCATTGATTTCTGCAACATTCGTGATTTCGCCCTCCCCTGGAATTAAACCTTGAATGGTGTGCTAAACTAATTTCAACAAATATAGACATTAAACCAGAAATCACAGGCCACATGCAATAATTTGGTAACTTGTTTAAATCTGCGTTTCAGTTGCGCTGCACTCAAAGCTCCACCACTGTGATTTTTAGGGTGATGCCACTAGCCATCCCAGCCCCATTTCACGTTAGCAATACATTTGCTGCCCTAGTACTGCGACTTCTTTCTTCCTAGGGACAGATTCGGGGCTCCATGTTGGTGGCAACGAATGCAAATCTGATCCTGAAGGACGCTTACTCTGATTTCTATCACTGAATGCTAAATCTCAATGTAACGGAAGAGGGTCATAAGCTGCCGATTTTGCTGTTAGGACCTATAGCGAAAAAATAGCTGTATATGGTACCTGTATGGCATTATCAGTTAGGCAAACACGCGATACCTCTTTCACCTCTCCACTAGCTGGAGAGGCATCATTGTTCTTGCTGCGACAGAAGTTATCTGACAGGTAGGTCCACCCTTCTTCAGGAGTGACTGCCTCAAAAATTCGACAGTGACAAGTTGGTTTATCAGTGCATTCTCACAAAGCTACGTCCTTTTTGTATGTTCTACTTGTTTCATGGGCTTCTAGTAAAGCACTTTTTTAATTCGGTTCCTTTATGGTGAATGCTTGTTTTCATTTTCCATTTCGCAATGCTTTGCAAAATTTTGCAAAAAAAGAGACTCGTTTGCTGTTATCACAGAACCATCTACGCATAAAAGCCACCGACTTCTGGCTTCCTCGTACATCTCAGTTTTGTTCAGCTTTTATAGCCAAGTACAAGGCATTTGCGCATCATGGCTTGGAATTAAGGCTGAGTAAGGAGGTGGTGAGGTCTACACCGCTGCCTCTCTATCAAACACCAGCTTACTCGTCTGCTACTTCGCTCTTACCTATCTTCTGTTCAATCATGGATTACTTTTATCAAATAAGTGAATAAGATCTTTGGAATTTATGCAAGGAGAAAGACTAAGTGCCTACGGGGGTTTTGAAAGGTAGGAAATGTATTCATTGAAGCAGTAGCAATTGTAAGTCCCAATCCTCAGTTTTTACCAGCACAACAAAAGCTTCATGCACCAGCTTCGCTTTTGGAAGAGGTCTAGTCGCCAATAGATAGCAGTCAAACGTGTCTCTAGCTACCTCCGCCTCTGATGTCAACTGTATATCCCACCTAATCTGTCTGTCCCAGATGCTTACATGTGAAGGGAGTGACAGCTGTCGCTTGAGGAAGGAGATATATTTCGAGGATCGTAACCAAAGTGCAAAGAGTCCAACGAAACACTCTTTTTTGTTTTTATGGAAGAAAGTCTTGCCTTCCTCCGATTCGTCTCCAATATGAAGGAAAGGGCTACTATGACGGTAACGGAAATGAAGCAAACGAAACACCGTGACGCAAAATGGATTAAATAAAGACCATGATCACACTTGTCTTAATGTTGTGAAGGAACGAAGGTCATGCATCAAATTTTTTGAGGCAATAAACTCCTATTTTCAGCGTCATTTGTGCATTTTTTCCACTCCATTGAATTACACTATTAAGCCTTGCTAGGTCGCATTTTTGGAATTCACTGGCTTTAAACTGCCGAAGGCTGGCTGATGGTCCCCTTCGAGTGCATTCTCCACGTCACTCACCACTAGTAGAGTACCTAGTCTCAGATGACGAGTAGCATCACACAATTCCCGTTCTACTATATTCCATGTTGCTATCTCGTAGTTACTCTCACCCTGTCTGGCCATCTGGTGGGGTGATTTTCGGCTTCCAGACACGTAAAATGTAGGGTACGCTTATTCAAGATTTAGATGTCCCCTTGTAACGGTTTTCAACATTAATGAACATACTGCCAGACTGCATGTTAAGTGGTTGTCAAAACTGACATGGCTTCAAAAGCTCTTCTGCTGTGGGTTTTAAAAGATTCAGTTATCAGCATCGGCGAAACTGAAATTCCCATCCCTGTGCGGTAGATCACGGCACTAGTGACATTTATTAAAGTGTTATAACATCCACGAGTCAGAAACCACCCATTTTGCAATTGCATAGAAGAGTAGATAGACAAATGAGCGATGCGGCATGAATGACATGCCATATCGTCAAGGCGGGAACTAGAAGCACCGAAATCGGAGTGTCCACGTGGTTGCACATACCAGTTGAAGGAATAACTTGTTAGCTACAAATGAATGTTACTGGATCGTTAATCCGAACCCACTCCTTTTCCACTTGAGATGTAACTTCCTCCTGAGCGATGGACTTTTAAAAATAGAATATGCTGGGAGTTGATCTAACTCGCCAGTCTTGTAGGAGAATTCATCCTCTCACTGCCGATGCACATATTCATGCCTCATTAGTTGCCTGGTCGTAGGTCTCGAGACTTCCGCTTGATCGGCTCCATTTTGGGAGTGATCTTACTGAAGTGAGGGGTTTGCTTCATTTGTTACTGGGCTGTGCTTTCAGTAGACACTTCATGGTTCTACAGGAACCGTGAGATTAAACAGTTTTAGAGTCGCCTATCACATTTCATTCCTCCTCAGTAGGGACTCAAGTTTAGGTGTTTTCAATTAATTAAACATTTTGCAGACTTACTTGGTAAAGCCGTAAACCATAAATAACACTGATTAAAAATGTCTAATGTTACTTAAACTCAGACAAACTGAAAACTGAAAAAGTTGTTTTAGGCGTCCTTCGCCTCGATTATAGTTGGTCAAAGCTGAACCAAATCCCTTGCCAATCCTTTCTTGATGTAGGCAATTTCCAGGGTGAGCCGCAATCAGAATTGCCAAATCCATGGTCTCTTCCTACTTTCCAACTGACAGCCTATTACCCATTTGATGACATTTTAACATCTTCTTCGCCATGCCTTCGTATTTTAGACATGCAAGATGCCATTTGCTTAGCTTAAACTCCATGAGTTTTCGACCACAAGCTTAGCCTCTTTGCGAAAGGAATGAAGTCAAGACAACAAACGAAGATATTGCCGAATGCTATCTGGCATCTCTAATTAACCGAGTCCACTGGGTTTTCTCTCCGTAAAAGAGTCAGCCCTCTAATTACCAGTTTTCTCTCCTACACAAGAGTGAGGACTACTTAACTGAAAAGGACAAATAGCCTTTTTATAAAATTTGCCATTCTCTTCAGGCATTTATATTATGGTTTAATTGTAGATGTACTGAGAGAGAATTAATTCCCACTCATGCACAGACTTCCACCCGGAATAGTCATACATCTTACTTGCTTCACTTATAACTACATCCAGTGGCTTAAGTCAGTTAGGGAGAAGAAATGTCTAATTTCTCTGTCCCGAGTAAATCCACTGTTCTCCATTAGGTCGAAGACAATCCTTTTTTTTATATTAGGATTCCTGAATTTCTCCAGTGGCGGGTTTTCTGCAAAACTGGAGCTATTTCAAGGAGTGATGAATGGAGATGTGGAGGCAAATGTAACTTTTCCATGGTACATATATACAAGCGGAAGTGAAATGATGGCGTGTAGTGGTCTCCTTCCACCTCAAAATGTAGGCATGATGTTTAGGTCATTGGTAGGCAAACGCACTAGGTCCTCCTTCCAGTTAGAAATGGAATCTAAAATTTAGCAAACAGAGACCAAATAGCTGTTATGCAAAAATTACAAGTACGAAATGTGAATGTGTTTTATTCTGCAGGTACCCCACACTCATTCCACATACAACTCACCATTCGGTGGTCTGCCCAACCGCTGATCCGTTTATTTAGGCACCTCAAATTCAAACTTCTATTTATCACCAATCGTGCGACAATCTAACCGTCTTTAGATCCATCCGTCATCGGCCATGGATCATTTTGGTGTGGACTCATAAGTTCATTTCTGCATTTGTGGCTACACCGCTTCATCCAGCTCTTTGTTCACCATCACTTCTGTCGTTCTAGTCAGTCGTCCTGCAAGCTGGGCGCTTCGCTTCACTGATATTTATTTCTTCCATCCATCTAGTCACTGGTTTGCATGCATTTTTATAGCTATGCATATTAAACCTCAATTGTCCCTAAAATTAACAAAGCGCCTAGGATATGCACATTATTTCCTCGTCATCTGCGTCTGTTTAGAACACCTACTTGCATACATCTTTCCATCTACCCTTCTAGATTCTAGCTATCCATTCTTCCTCTTCATGGTTTACTGACTTGCTAGATGATCCTGGTTGCAGCCCCTCGTATGCTACCACCTTCTTCTTCTGCAAAAAACTTATCTTCCAATCTAACCACCATGTTCATCTAGCGGTAAATTATCCATCCACTCATTCTTCCGTCCATCTATTCACTCAACTATCCACCCATCCCGTATTTTCCTCACATTCGTCTGCCCATGTTTTAGTGAAAAATTGCCATAGTAAGCAAATTTAGCCTTTAAAATGGATCTTGTGCCGAAGTCATAGTTCTGAGATGGGGTAATGTTTGCGGACAATGATGAAGTTCACACTGGCTATATACTTGTTTTGCTAAATAGACACCCTAAAAGTAACTGATGGAGGGATGAACTCACGTTCGGCTTGTTTAGTGCGTTCTCACTGGCTCTTCGGATGTTCGGTATCACACCGAAAATGTTCAGTTTGGCCTACAATAATTAAATGGACAAAGACCTGAGGCAACAACTTTTCAGGAGGTGAAGGCGTGCAGTTGTAACTGACGATGAAGTTGAGGGGAAAACAAAATTTTAGATGTGTGTCAAGCCTCCACCACCGCTTCACTACTTAAATAAACTTTGTCAAATATTTCGCCCAAAATGTGGTTTTTAATGTCGAACTCCAACGAAAAATCACTCTCATTTTTACCTTAAAGCAATCGCTTTTAGCCGGATTATGGCGATGAGCCAACTTGTAGTCTACTAACTCAACTGGTATTTGGCTTATCAAATCGGCAAATCGTTCGCCTTTTAATAGGAAAACGACATTATATGAGCGGTTACGGGGTATCTGGAAGTGAGGCGATTTTACAAGCTGTTTCGCAGAGGAAAGACTGGTCAGAAACGGCCAATCTAATTATCAAGGAAGATGATTGAGTTACCTGAAGTGCAAAAGGGTGGGTGTAGAGCAAAATAAAAGCAATGTCAAGAGCTTCTTAGAGCAAGATTTTAAATTGATTCTCAACTACACCATTTTCCATCAATTTGGGAGTGTGAAATTACAGACTTGATCACAGTCTATTAACCTCTCAGTTAGGGGATTTCATCTTTTGATTACATTTGCGCCTAGTGGTCTAATCGAGTCTTTGTCCTGAGGCAATTCAAGCTTGGAAAGAAACGAAAACCCAAGTTATTGGGATCTCAACACTTCATAAATACACAAGTAATATCATGCAGCCAGTTGGTGCCTGTTTCAACCATATATAACTATACACGAATAAGATGGTAAAATTCGATGCCTGAAAGTCTGAAATGTGATATGGCAGATAGCCGATAGAGGCGCTGAGCTAATGAGGATGCGTATTAGGTAATGCATCCCTTACGTAGTAAAAGGGTGGACTAAGAGAACCTCATTATCTTGACACTATTGAGATTAGCCATCTCAGCAATACGTGGTAACCTCTACAAGCCATGCTACCTGATCCAGAGATCTGATATTCAAAAGCAGAGGAAAAACTGGCAAAACTGTCGCCTCCCTTTATTTGTTCGCTGAGCTCTTTTTGGCCTTTCAGTCCTTAGCTGTATTTTCGAAACCCATTGTCAAATTAAAATATTCTACCGAGTTTAACCTCCAGGTAAGCCTCCCAACAAATGGCGGTCAGCAAATAAGTTTTACACAGAAACTCCTCCAGCGAGGTGCTCAAACAGAAGACTTAACTTGGTCTGACAAATCCTTTTCACGTCATCTCCTCGGCTTCCCTTTTCGGTCACATTTGCATTGTGCGCTACCATGGCATGAATGCATCACCGAGAGTGAAAAAACGACCACCCGACCAAGGCTACGCCAATCAACCAAACATCTAAACTAAGAAACGTGAAAAAGGAGTCGAATAGTGGTCTTTGGAATACAGTGATTCAGCAATCTTCTTGCCAAACATGTCGGAAATTGACAGTGAGAAAAACACTTTTATGGGTGAGGAGGAACGTCGTGAAGTAAGGGTTTCCAAACCCAACTGACTGGTCTCTGAACAAGCAAAAGCCAACTACTCAAAAAAGCTGAGTTTAAATTCCATTTGTGCTGCCAGAAATCACCAGACCCGATCGAGAGCTCACCACCTTCAAAAGGCGAGTTTAAGCACCGCATTGAATACCTGTTATGACTTCTCACTTTACAAACCAGTGATAAACTGAATAGCTCAAAATATTCTGGTCATTTGTTTATTATTTTAAGTGAGGTTTGAGTATATTTAAGGCGAAAAGGCACATAAATAGACGCAAGGATGGGCATTTCGGCTATCTCAGAGTGAAACGAGGGTGTTGACACTACACCGAATAACCGCGAAGTGTGTGTGTTGTCCCCAACCCTCGCTCAGTAATTGAAAGTGTCACTCCTGCAACTTAGAACTGTAACCAACAAATTATTTGTGAAAGCGGATGGGAAGTACCAAGCTGAATGCTCATTTGGTGGGTATCACTTGATTCAACTGTCCCATTACCTGCAAACGACTCACGATCTCCTCCACCTACCAAGCATTTGATACCTCTAAGAGCGTTTTTGATATCAAGATTAATTCGACACAAAATTTTAGCTGAAATTAGGCAAATAAGGGACAGGAAATTATGTTGTCCAACAATCGTGCCGTCTCATTGGACGTCTGGACAGTTGCCTTTTCCTCAAAAGTATCCCTTGTTTGAAATCCTGTAAACACAACTGCGCTCTCGACGACTGAATGAGGCATTCTAACAACTAGTAGAAATCCGGTCAGATGCAAAGGACCGCAATTCTGAAAAGCGGCCTGTCATCATGCCATTTCACTTTGATGAGTCTGTTAAACTGCTGGATAATTAGAGAGCCCGTGTTCAACTTGTCCACTTGCCCGTGACAAGTAGTTTGAGAGAGGAATGGGAAGTTGACGTATTCTCAAAAGTACCAAATGGTTCTTTTTAATCCTATGAGCAGAGTAGTCTATATGCTCTCACCGCACTTTAACCACGGACTGACTTCAGCCACCATCATGCTCATATGGGTTCGAGTGAGGAGAGAACTTCTGTTCTGATTTGTTCTATCACGTCTTAGGAGGTGATATTGATAGCTACATTGGTGACAGTAGTAAACAACTGCGAGACATCAAATTTACTCGTGCATATGACTGCTGACACACTCCATTCCCATGTTCTTCAGAAAGAAAAGTTGCCAAGTAAAGTGACCTTACACTCGAAAGTCGGGATGATCTTCATGTGAAGGCAGCCTAATAGAAGGCAAAATGACGATTAGAGTATAATAGAATGCTATTGGATGCAGTGAGTAGGAATGGGCACCAAATACTCCCCATGTGGAGCTACTTCAAATTGTGTCCTAACTCAGAGCTCTGCATTTTGGTCGGCGCTCCTTCATGCACCCAGTGCCGCATGAAATGCAGTCATTGTAGAGCGTCATCCGAACCCTAAACAGTGCAGAGGTGATGAACCTGCACATCCTGGGTCACCATTTTGACGTCATGGCTCCCGACCTCTCAGCACTTCTATGTGCCTTCAGGATTGATCTGAAGTGCTCCAAAGGATTTTGATAACACACTACATAACCTGTTCCAAATCACTAAACCGCTATTAGGCATTTACACTTTCAAATTCTTCATTTTAACAATCAAATTTATGAGCCGCGAGATTAACTGAGCCATTGGAACTACTGAGTGAAGGTGTGACAAGTTGACAAGTGGTGCATCATTAGCGTTACTCCTCCTCCTCAGGTCACGGTAGACAGCACTGGCGATGTCGAAATGAAGAGCTAATTTGGACTATTCTCTTCCCTTAAGGACATTGACTAGAAGTGCTCCTTGGTTTTTTGGATAAGGTCGTATTGAGAAACAAGGTATTATTCGTCGAGTCACTACTTATTCAATTAGTGAGATGATGCATATGCGCCAGAATGGAACCACCTAGTGTCCTGCTCTCGTCTTACCCATAAGACCTTTTAACGATCCTGGCTGGGGACTCTATGGGCTCCAAGCTCATGCACGTAAGCAGCAGTTCAAAAGAAGCTTAAGGGAAGAAAAACAACTTCACGTCATCCTGAAGGCAGCAGCAATACATTGGTAAGCTCAGTATGACTACGGTTGCATAAAACAACTAATCATATTCAACCTGGAACCTAGAGATGGCACGAACATGTTAAGATTCATAACTGAATGTCAAAACTCTAGGAAACGCCGAGACCCACCACTTTACCAGCTAGAATTTATGACTGCCGGCAATTCCATATGGGTCTGCTTGCTAACCTCCGGCGACGACAATGTTGATTACCTGTTTTTCGGTACGGCTTGTTGCTATGACATCCCGTAAGTGGCTGAGACTTGTGAATTGTGACAGATTGTCAACTAGCATGAAGTGCAAGGCAGAAGGGTTTTCTAGTCTAGCGGTATGGTGTGCTTTGGGCCATTTCCCTCAAAAGTTAGACATCATATCATTAACTGAAGGATGTACGAAAGTGTCAGGTGAGATTCGGGCATGTTTAGGGTCAACTCGCTTTCAAGGCTGCTCAAAAGTTGTCCGAGAGGTAGTGAGTGAGGGTGCACCAAATTACATGAATGTCGAATCACCAAATGGGCAATATCCTCCGGACATGTGTTAAAAAGGCATTATGAGCAGCGAAGTCATATTTCTGCTACAATATGCCCGTCTCGTAGAAAATCCTAAATCGTAATAACTCCCCTGCTGATGGATTTGGTGAAGGTGGTACAATACCTCTCCGCTACTTTATGCCGAAAACAAAATCAAACAGCTGGCTGCCAAGCGAATGTAAATGGTTTTGAAAGAAATGAGACAGGTCTTGCCGATCAGAAAAACCTCACTCATTGGAGAACCGAACGGAAAATATCAACAAGTGTTCCTGTAGCAACTGCTTTCAGCAGTAAAATCTATTTGTCCTTTTATAACCGTATCACATTGGCGTTCAGCTGCAGTTGTTTCCCTTTCTCAGCTAAAAAGAATTTACTTCGAGTAACAAATTTACTGGCTGCTTTCATTTGTAATGGAGGGCCTTTCCGAAACACGCAAACCAAAGTAACGTGAAAGCAGAAAGGAAAGTTGTGGTCCAAATGTTGTGAAATCCCAAAGTGGTGCAGTATTAACTATAGGAGCAATGCCTCGAAGAGACTAGGCCTTCAATCAAGTCGGATTGCTGTTGAGCAAAATAATTTGCTTCCCAGACACAACCCAATCGAGCTAGTAATTCTCGGCAGAAGCACGGCTTCTAAATGTGAGCAGATTTGACTGAGGTTTCAGCTACCCTTTTAAGTTTCTCGTTCCAGTATATTGTCGGAAACTGACTTCCAGCTTTATGTGAACAGTAGACTTTACCACTAGGACTTTTCCTCCTCATCACATTCGTCCGCTATCATAAACTGGTATTAACAGTGAAGGAGGTTTCGGATGGGGCAACCTACGTATCTCTTAATAACTACATCATCTTGTAATACAGTGCTCACAACACACCCAACTAACATTACAAAACGAAAAGTGAAATTGCATACCGCATATTTTCCTGCACTATCTCCAGATGTCTGTACGGACAACTGTTGTGTTGACGTTGGCAGTGGTGATGAGGAAAGCATCTCGGTGACCGAGCGAAGGTCAATGGCAGAGCGTCGGCGATTTTTGTCGGGCAGACCAAAAGGTCCTTCACACACCGTAACAGTGAGGAGGTTCAAATTGGAGAGCAGGTGTTGTGTGGAGGAGGAGCTCTTAAATCCTCCCTCTGATGATGCGGTAGAGGAGGAATTGACACGGTGTGGTGTGAGGTAGGAGTTATCGTCTTTGTTGCTGTCGCCTTCGTCGAGGTTGAAATGGGATCGGGCTTCTGGTGTGGCACACTCGGAGGATCCGCTTAGTAACTGTACAAATCAAGATGACTTTATTTGCAGGCAATAGACGCGAAATAACCCGCTCGGACGTCCACCAAATAGCACTTTAATGCACCCGTTTAGCCTTCTCCTACCGCTTGACATATTTTCAGTCCAGAATACTGAGCATAGTTAAATAGATCATTTAAGTGGTTAGAAACGCAGAAAGTTGATTCGACTCAAACTTCATTCGGGAACATTCAGTTGCCGAATGTCTTGCAGTAATATATCATCCCAAAAAGAAATAAATCTGCCAACTTTTCACCAGCAATGGTAAGTGATTAATGATTTCTTACCTTCTGTTTACAAATGCCTTTTTATGGTGACCTCCTCGTTCAACTCCTGTCTACCATTCAGTGATAGGCTGTCTGTGCGAGTCATGGGGACAGGTGATTTGCAAATGCCTGGTTAATCTGACATGGGCAATTTTGTGTAGCCTTTGTAGACCACAAAATAATATCCTTAGTTGAGTCAAAAAATGAATTAAATCATGGAAATATTTTCAGTGGGATTTTGGCTGCACAGGATTAGGCGAGTTCATCTACTCACCGATGTGACCACAAGTACTGACACCCAGGTCAGTGATTTAGTGTAATAGAATGCAGGCGGTCTAATTACATCCACCAGGTAGCTAGAAAGCTGACACACATATATTTATATGTGCATTAGTCTGTTAGCTCCTCTCCTATGAAGCCCTCATATTATTTAGAAGTAGTTTAAACCTGGCGAACGTGATTCGGAGATGTCTGCTTCGCAAGCTGAGGCTAACTACGACAGAGTCCCTTAGACTGGTGTCATTTCTGCAAATACTTAGACTCTAAAACTTCGGTAAATTCTAAGGTCACTAAATGTGCCGAAACATGAAGCATTGTGAGTGTCAAGGAGACGATCGCCAAGGCTACGGTGCAATACCACCTAAGAGTTTAGTAAAAATTCTCCTCTAAATGCTTTAAGAACTTTAGAATGAAACTTCTGCACACATTATGGACTAGCAAGAGGCTAAATTTATTTTAACAATGGTTCAGCTTCGTTTCTCGACCGGACCGGAGCCAAACGTTAGTGGAGGAATTTTACCCGACTCGTGCTATCAGATAAACGACAAAAGTAACGAGCTCAAATTTATGCATGGAACAAAAATCATAGTTTTCTAAAGCAAAAATTGGTCATGTTTCGATTGCTTTTATTCATTTTGCAAACTGGGCTTGAAGAACGGCCCCATTAAACAAAATATATGTTTAAATTCTAGTTCGTACCACCATTATCGGCGGAAGAATTGAATGCCCTCAATCAGAAAGCGTTTTGCTCTCAGAGTAACCATTTGCTATGGTAAATGTGGATGATGTTTCCATCGGGTCTGCTTTTTAAATTTGAAAGCGGAAAGGCTTGCCGTTATTTTATCACAAATTTCTCTAATCATGCCGTTTATAGCGATTGACAATTATTTGCCTTTGTCTTTGTTCAGAGTAATGCCCCTGTAATGGGCAAAAGGCACTTCTATGCAACTACTTCAGACTTCTCCTTGCTGAGCGCTTCTGTCAACTTGTCAGTGACTTTTTTGAGCAATTTTTGTAGGTAGAAAGAGGGAGGCGAAGGTACTCACCGGAAGGATGATGTTCCCGCTGCCCCGTCTTTGAATGCATCTGGGGGCACTGGGATAAGTGAATTCTTCTAAAACCAAAACAAAACAAAATGAGCATTTTTAGGCGACTAGTGAAGCATTGTCAAATTGATTACGTTTGATGATTAGCAGTACCTCACTTGAAATAATTGACAAGTTATCTGTGTAAGGGGTTGCCCGTCAAACATGAGTGTCTTGCACTTCACTTCTGATGTTATCGCATCACTAAAAGTTGATTTCTCGAATGAGGAACAGGTTTCTGACACTAAAATACTAACAAGTAAGTTTTTTCTCAATGACTTTTTGGCTAGAAGCTATTATTTCGGAATGATGCAAATCCGCCATGTTTTATTCGCTTCAGCTGCGGTGAGCAATAAATCATTTGAGTAGAGAATAGTCATTAGCCATTCAAGGCTATAAAATAAACTGCGCATATAACTGGAAGCCTGGAAGATCTTCAAACTGCTAAAATCTTTTTTAATAAGGATGACCCCTTTTCTATGCAGCAGTTCTCTGATTTC
>NW_020170533.1:0-6342 GCF_000524195.1 Echinococcus granulosus | reverse complement strand
ATGCCCAAAATATTATCCATTGCCTCCACCACGGTCAGATGGGTTTGGCATGACCCCGAGCAGGGGCAGCATCAAACCCCACGGATTTCCCTAAATCCTAATTTTAGGGGTTCGGTTCATCTTTCACATGTACAAACGGGCCATTTTTAAGTTTATGAATTTTTAAGGGAGAAATTTGGTTTTTATATCTCTTTTACAGTTCTCAACTTTCCTAATTTTATGAGCATAATACGACCCATTTTAATTTATTCGGTCAGTGATAAAATCAGTGGAATTTTGTTTAATTATTTAGAAACCCCACAAATTAAAAAAAGGAGATTTTGTCAAAATATCCTCCTACCTGCAAAAGAATTACATTAACAGTCTTGCTGTCAGAGAAGGAAGTTTGGCACTTCCTGATAAGGTCAGATGTGCCACAGTAAATGTTAAATCTGCTGTCCTACGTGATGTGAACTAGGTGCCAGGTGGTTTCATTAAAAATAAATGGTTCATGAAGAAGAATCCGAAGTGCAAACTGGTGTTGGAGAAGACGGCAGCAATTTAATGGCTAGCAGGTAGTTTTTTGGCTAAAAATCTCAAATCGTGCGGTTTTTGTTGATTTGTTGATTTTACGTTAACTAAATTGCCTATCGTGGGGCTGGGAAGACCCTGTTTATAGCTTTGTAGAATGCACTGCCACCGAAACAGCTCCTCAAAGGGTTGCTGACTTCAAAAGTAAAAGAATAGGCGCAAAATGTATGCAGTTTAAAAGTACTGGTTTGTAAAAACCGTCACATAGTAGAGTTGGATTATCAATAATTAAGTTCTTAAAGTCGGAAATAAGCGCCGACTTATTTTATGCTACATGTTCTTTTGGAGAAGAAAATAAAGAGGAGAGGAGAACTCAGTCCTCCCCTTTCCCCAAAGGAAGTTGTGTATTCTCACCTTCAACTTAATAAATCCAAAAGTCATTCTTATGGGGGAGGCTAATGCATTCAGGTTCAACCCAAACCTACATGCCGATGGCAAATGCTTAATCGCTTTTAACTGGGAAAAAATATCTTTTTTCTGCTCTCAGATTGCAGGTGTTCTGTTAAAATGAATTCACGCTGAAGGCTGACAAAAACATGACATCGACATTAATTTACTAGAAAGGTGATCACAAAGGTTACATGCGAAGATTTAAATTTTGGCTGTACCGCTAAGAGAAATAGTAAATTGTAGAAGACAGTTAAGATTTGTTGGATCGTTGGGTTGTATGCTCTCGGTGGTGACTGTAATATATGAACTTCCGGGTGCAGGGAGTTACCACATTTAACTAAACCGCCGTGAAGTAGCTATGAATTTACCTGCCCTGTCTCACTTTGTTTCTACCTTAGAGGCTTCGAAACCTGGTCATGCTAGCCTTCAGAAGTGCAAACTTAGATTACAGTGGATTTAGATTCGAAAAACAACTTGAGGTGCTAAATTATCCTTTGCCTGCTTGGGGATTCCATTGTTGTTGGTGTTGGGGTGGAGTCAACTCGGTTTCGGGAAAACAAGGCGATGGATTTGACTCGGAATGGGCATTCCTCCTCAACTCTGTTGCGATTCATCTGGCAACTTTTCGCCTTGAAAAGGAATGCAACATTTTGTCTGTAAATATTCAAATTCTGGGTGGCCAAAACCACACAAAAGCAGTTCATTTTATGGCATCCCAATGTGTTCAATCGAATAATCATTGCAGATAAGCAGATCATTGGATTCTGATCTCCTTCTTGTCCTCCACAAAACACTCTCACACGCTGTAAATCTTCTCTATCCACAATGGTGGCTTTTCCTACTTCAGATTTTAAAGATCTTCTCTTTTTTAAAAGCACGTGATAGGCCATTTTGTCCCTTATTCCACCCAAAGAGTAGGTAGGGGATATGCAAATTTGTGGTGATTGAAGGCATTCGTGTAGATCCTGTAAAGTTTGCTCCTTTGGAAAGAAGGATGCCCATAATGGGATTAAGTTCGTTCATCCCTTTAGCTAACAATTTTCCCGCCAGTTGCAAGTAACAGCTAGCATGCTGTGTCAATTCTCCAGAAGTGGCAAGCAACTGAAAAAAAAAACGCTTTTCTTCGTTTTATACCAGGTAATTGAGGTTTGTTTTTCTTAAGATCTCATTCATTCATAAGGGAGGAGTTTCAACACCCATCACGACCTCTGTAGGCTAACTCGGCACTCTGGTGTACCAATTGGTCTTCCATCCGCGAAGACAAAGACCCAGCGCATCAAAGCAAGTACAGCACAACCATTTTGCCCTGTTGGTTTTACAGGTAAAATGCTGTTATTTCTCCTGTCTCTAGTGAGTGTAGTCTCTGATGGAGGTATTGGGGGGGGGGGGGGGAGGTTCTGCATTGGTCACCTCAGTGTATCAATTTCTCATCGCAAGAGAGGGAACCTCATACTTCTATGGCTGCCTAACCATCCACTAGTAAAGTCTTACAGAGCATGTAACGGTACATCACCTTCGAAGACGGTTACAAACGACATTTGCTGAGTTCTTTACCCCTTTATGACTGCTCTCATATATCAGGTCAAACTATTTGAGCCCTATGGTCACGCTTGACCGGTTACCACACTTGGCCCTGTTCCCACATTTCCTAAAAGTCAAAAAGTGCTTTATAGACAACAAATTGTAATCTATGTTTTAAAAGAATCGGTTATTTACTCCACGAATAACCAGGCTTCCTTCTCATCATTCCTGGAGATAATGATCCTCTCTACTTAGGTGGCTTATCCAAGTTTGTCTCAAACTAAGAGACACGGTATTCCACTATTCAGGGTACGCATTTCATCTTGGTGTGTTACCATTGCATTGTTCACTGGCTGAAGGCCAATCATTTACAGCTGAGCTCTTTCTACTCGATATAACACGGGTTCTTATGAGGAAAACTTGTGCCCGGGAAACAACGACAACCAGTCATTTAGAATGGGAAGGAGAAAGAGTGGGGTGGTGTTGAGGGAACTTCATCCCTCGCACTCCCTCTATTCGTTCCACTCCATGTGATGATTATCACATGTTGCACAGTCACATGCTTTGATGCGAAATAGAAAAAGCGGTATGAAGCAGAGGCGACCAGGGTTGGATTTGATTGCTTGCACCCAACAAAAAATACCTCCCAAAAGGGAGAGGGATCATGGGTCGCAAACGGAACCATCTTGTGGTTTTGTAATTTTTTTGGGGGAATGGACTTATAGTCACTTTATTGTCTTATATAAACCAAGTAAAAAAAAGCCTTTCTAACAAATTTTAGGTATGACCCACCCTCCCTCAACGCAGACTTTGATTGCCTGGTCGTGCTGTTTCAACTCCTCCTTTTGGCTTGATTGGAGGTACAAGTTCTGACCGCTAGGAGGGAGATTTGTCTCGTTGAGGTAGTTGAGGTACTCGTAGAGTGTCGACATGATGTACTTAAACTAAAATTAAACAAATTTCCAATGATTACTAATACTACTAAAGTGATTGGTGAGTAGCTTTTACAAGACAGACAGCGGCTTGAAAGACAATTATGGAAATTAAATAACAAGACATGTTTTAACCTGGAAAAGAGAACGATGATAGATACGAAGGGCAGTTGTTTATAAAAAAAACTCAATTCAGGGGAGATGGGGACCCTAGCATCGTGTGTGCATTATTTCAACCGGATAGTTTCAGCAGCCAAACAACATCCTCTGTTTAATGCATCACCGAGCTTGAAGCTGCTTGCATACATCTGCGATGCGATGATAGATCAGCAATTGTGAGTCACTCAAATTTTTCCATGAGGTTTGGACAAGGTAACGCGATTTCAAAATGCCCTCTTATTCGCATCAACATAGTAATGTGGATCTAGACTCGTGAACTACAACTTCAAGCTATTCAGTTTGGATCCTCTAGACCTGGTCAGGCATTCAGAAGAGAAAGTAAATGCCTCAATCACTCAGTATTCCTGCATCATCAACATCCCTGAAACACAGGCATAATGTTTCGGTAGAGAGAAAATTTTGCGTCATCACGAATGGATTGTATTATATGAACCTGACTTCAAAACAGACACCTTTTCGTTGACTCTGGTTTAACATTTTAGACTGTTCAATATAGAAATTTTCAAATCATTAGTATTTTCACTGCTTACATGCTTGCACAACACTTGGTTTCCTTACAGAGCTCCTATCTGTTGGTTTGAGTTACAACTCTCGATTTATTTCTACTTCGCCTATGAAGGACTCTAAAAAGGCGCCAATGACGGAAGAAAGCAGATACAGTAGAGAACGAAAATGCTGGGCTTGCCTACAAATTCGAAAGTAGTTTCTGTACCAATTTATATGGATTGTTTTTATTGAGGTTAATTTTGGTTCTTCGTTGATCTTCGCACTCTCATTCACTCCCTCCTGACCGGCCATCATCAAATGCAGGTGGACATTAGATGAGCTAAGAACTCCTGCAATGTCAACGCTATTCCAATACCATAAAGAGGCAAGATTAGAGCCACTTGGTTTATCCGTCACTCCTCTTCTCGCTACTCTCTATCAGGCAGCCAGCAGCCATATATGAGCACGTCATCGGCAAATAAGGCCGACCGCACTGTGTCTGGGACCCGATTACTCAGGATGAAATCTCGGTGGGATTCAAGCTCCTGCACATTAACAGAAAATGATGAAAATTGAAAGCTTTAATTCTTAAATTAGGGCTAAAATTCAGATAATTACCAAAAAAGCAGACTAGTCAACAGAGTGTTGCAAAAGAGTCCTAATTTTGGGCATTTTTTCATTGGTAGCTATAGCTACATGTATATCTTTACCCCCAGGTCCTAGAAGTGAATTGGACAGGTTCTTTAAACATCAAACGGATATGAGGACACACTTTTTGTGCGGAGTGAGCAATTAGGACGGAGGGAGGGAAAGGGACTCCACGGCTGAAGTTTTTGCAACTAAGTAGCCTCATTTATCAAAAAAAATATTTTCAATGATGAGTGAAATGTGCAGCGAACCCCACAGAACAATCTACAACATTTATTGAGGCAAGGAAAGTTGACTTCGGCTGGATAAGCGTCGGCAAGATTATTTAAAATGCAGGAATGCACCTTGAGTGGAAAGATAGTTGGCAAGCGTGATGAATTCTTTAGAGCTTTTTAAACCAACTAACCTGTCTATCCTTTTGAATAAAATATTTATGTTGCCATTTCTCAATTCTTACAGTCAAAGTTGTCAAAATATGTTAAAAGTGTTCCAGCTCTTCACCCAAACATTATAAGACCACTTTTAGGCATCGCTTATTCCTCCTCACCTAGAGGGAAGGACTGTTTGCAACGGTTGGTTTTAAGCGTTGGGAAAACAAAGCAGATTCTTTAACCGCCAAATTTCAAAAAGCATTTTGACCCAATGCCCCTTTCACTTGAAGCAGCAAAATTAACAACTACCGTCTACTGCTTGTCCTGATGTTTTCAACTTCATGCCAAAAATAAGCAAATCCACATATGAAAATGGTCTGTATTTTGAGTGTCACACAAATAGTTGTGGAAATCTGACAATTTAGATTTCGGTTTAAAGGTACGACCTCCTAGCTGTGCTTTATCTCCCACCTCCTCTCCATGTCAATAATAGGCCATTCTTCCAGAGGTGCCACCTGCTCCAAGATTATCAGCAGTAAGGGGTGACAAAAATAGCAGGACAAATGGATTCCAAGTCAAGGCACAACAGAAAAGGCTTTTCGCCCATGAAGGTCGGAAACTGGCTATATGGCTACCGAAGGCGTTCAACAACCTCGAACCTGACGAACTTCCTTACTTCCAATTCAATACGATGATCATGAATGGACCATGATCAGGTTTCAGCAACTCTAACTCCATCTTCCAGAGGTTCCTTAGCATAGCTATGTAGATTATACTCAAAGGTTGTAATATCCCTCCTTCACTTGTTTGTAGGCAGGCAAGCACTACATAGTGTGTAACATTATGATGCTGTTGACAGGCATTCTTCGGTGTAGTCTCGTCTTGAAGAGGAGGCGATATTTAAGAACCCTGCAGCCAAGAAATGGGCCTTATCTCACACCGACAGGCCCCCTTTGTGCCTCTAGGAGTTACCCGAAGTGCTACATTCGTAACGTTTGTCCCCCTTGGAATCAGGGTATCTTCGAAACAGCAAAGATGAAGATGAATGTTTTAAAAGCCCTAATCGGGTAAAATGCTTTTGATTGATGAGGCACTTTGGTCGCCAACGCATCCGAATCGACAGCTTCTATTCCACCTAAATCCTTTTCTATCTTTTCAAGGCAAAAGCAAATAAAACAGGTAGATGATCGTCGGGCTACTTAATTCAACCATTTGAAAGGTCGTCAACCTCATAAATTGACTCC
>NW_020170534.1:125348-178334 GCF_000524195.1 Echinococcus granulosus | reverse complement strand
AAATAAGTTATCATTGTACCTCCAATATTTTTACTGCTCTCAAGCTGTGCTTTGCAGATTTTTTGTCTCTATGCTCTGGATCTTACCAAAACCCATGCAAATAGTGGTTCTTCCTTACGCATCGTTTTTGATCTTCCCCACTAAAATCTCTTGCATGTAATTTTACACTCTGCCCCAAAGTTGGGCTCTTTTGAAAAGCATGCACGCCAGATGCATCACCGAATGCATGCGATAAGGACCTACCTCCGATGCCTCATATTTGAACACACCATGAAATCGTTCAAGAGTATTGACATTACAAATCTCGGGTGATTTGTTCCGAGCTCAGCTAAAGTTAGTTATTGAATCAATCTATTCACAATCTTGTGTTCTGTTGTTGAGTCAACCTGAAAGAACTCACGGATAGGACTACAAACAACGGTAAGGTGAATATTTCAATGGGCAAGCTGCTCGACAGTCTATTCATAGGGTGACTTAGTATATGATGCAGTGACTGATGTGATCTGGTATAGCATGGTGAGCTGGAATGGTCAATCCCTGCAACTGTTTAACCATAAGCTTATGTTCATAACCCTTTCAAATCCTTGTCAGTCTGACTCATTAGGTTTTTTCGTTGTTGTAGACCTAAAATAATGTGTCCAAGTATAGTTGTAAGACTATTTTTAAAGGAAAGACCCCATTTATGGTCATTCTCGATCCAGTAGAAGGCGGTTTTTTTCAAGTAGTCTGCTTGTTCTCTGATAAGATCATCCCACCTTGTTCTGGATGCAGTAATGACTAGGGTAGTAGCCACGGTTCAACCCTGGTCGCGTAATATGACCACTGTCCGGTAATTCGGCCGTTCTTGTAGCCTAATTCATGCATAATTACCTCCATTCTGCGAAATTCGTAAATTATGCCAAAGAAGAACGTCGTTTCATTATATGCTGAGTTAGTTCCTAGCAGAAAATGTATACAGAGAGCAGGAATTCATGGTTGTCGGCGTGTGTACTTAATGTGAAGGTAAAGTTCTCTTAGGGCCATCGTCTCTGAGTGGATCGAAGAGTTTGTCTTGATTTGACGAACTCAGAGCCCTCAGAACGTCCAGTTACAGCCACGATCACGAGTAGTGAAGAATGATTTAATGCATTGAAGAGGTTGAGTAAAAGCTTATCTCTATGTAAATACCGCATGGCAGCCTTATCTTCAGTGATGTGCTCCAAATAGGCAATCGCAAACACCCAGTGACTTCGTTTGTTACCTTGCAGAATATAATGGTAAGCAAATCGTGAGGGGAAGTTACTGTGCAATTTGTATAGAGGTTTTTATTAGTAAATGTGGGGAAACGTTTGAAATCGCTGATCTCTCTATCGAGACACATCGAAGCCTTAACCATTAATATAAGTGCTTTCCACTCACCATGAAGAATGCATACGGTTTGGCGATTCACAAGCGTGTTTCTAAATGTCGTGTTCTTGCCCCTTTTTTCACTTGCCTGCTTTAGTGAGAGTATTCAAAATTTTAGCGGAATAGGTCTCAACACCACCCTCAAACCTATTGGATCTTTGTTTTCTTGCAGATGCCATCGAATCGGTGGCCAGAATCGGTCGCCATTGGATTCGTCTCGACCACTACTCAGCGACACGAGTGCAGCGCATCGCTAGCGACCACTTTGAATCATTCTTTTCGTCCTACTCATCCTCCCCTAGCTGCAACGAGGCCTATCTGTGCTTCGAGAGCACAGAGACACGAAATGCCTGGATTACTGCGATTAGAGCCGCCTTAGATGCGGAAAAAGCGCGTCTGAGCCTCAGTTATTCAGTTTCTGATGCTACTGATGCCACCACTGGCAACGCAAATGGTGCTGCGATGACTTTAGAAGTGTCTGGGTGTCGAAAGTGGAGCTTTGATGCACGGCCTTTGGACAGAGACTTAGTACGAAGTTCTCTCCAACGTGTACGTGGCGGTTCCATTAATTATTTGGTCATCGTAATGGAACATGATAAGAGGAATGAATGAACAGCCGCGTGAATGGCTTAGAGTTGGGTTTTTAATTGCTGATGTTGGTAGAGACGTACAGTTGGTGAATGAAAGGGAAGGTGAAAGGGAAGGCCATAAACGGGTTATGGATTAACTGGAATGGTGGTCAACGCGCGGGTGGATTAGATGATTGACTGGTGGATGTCCAGATGGGGAATGTATGGATGGCCCAATTTTTGGTGGGTTCACCAAAGGTCAATGGATGTACGGTTTTCACGGGCCTTATATTTGTTTGTTTTTGTGCTCAGGTAAGCCTGGAAACCCCCCAAATCACAATCTCTACTTGCCAAAATGGTTACAGATGAAGTACCGATTGGTAAATTGTGAATAAATCAGAGGTGGATGAATGGGTGAATGGCTAGATGGTGGACGCATAGATACTGTGCTAATGGACTGTGCATACGTAACTGTCTCAATTATGTATGCGTTGGTCAGAGGTTAATTGATGGCTAATTGGCGCTCCCTTGAAGTGGTTTATCTCATATCACTTAATGCTTATTTTAGTTTTCTCAAGAAAACGAACTATTCGTCAGTCACCAGCGGCGACAAAATCGTCTTAACCTCCTGTCAGTTTGTCCTGATCTTCAAGTAAGCTTAAAGTTATCTCAAAATCATTTTTCTAAATATTCAGTGAGTCGAAAATATTGTAAAGGGATGAGCTCAGTAGAAAAATTTGACCCAAAAATTGAGTTAGGAGTGTGTTTCGCTCGATTTCGATGTGTTGACCGGCTTTGACTTTGTTTACCATGATTGGTGCTGATGAAGATTTATTAACTACAATAAATTATAATTCACCGGTTCTCTTAAAATACAGCAGAAATCTCGAGTGCGTGATGCGACAAAGTCGAGCTCAAAAGTCAAGTGGCTTTTATTTCTGCTTTTTTATGGGGCGCACTAGTTAAATGCTCATTTCTCGACTTGAAGGTGACTCAGTTGAAACTAGTGATTTTCAGTCAGAATAGAGCACTTGTTGCAACATAATTAGAAGGGTTATGACTTTACAAGGCAATATGCACAAACATTCTGCAAGTCAAAAAAATACAACCCTCATCCGAGATGGATAATGTCAACATTTTGGCATCTCTGAGTTTCTTAAAAACACCTATTTATTCATGAAGATATGTTAGTCGGATATTCAGTCAAATGCTAGTTGTGTAGTGCATGAAGATTCATTTGCCTTGGCAACGGATAAGAGCTGGAGGGCTGGAAGCTTGGGTGGCATAATCGGAGCTTCTAATGAGCTACAACATCTTGCCGTACTACGCATTGATAAAGACATTGTCTTGTGCTATCTCTAGCACCCCCAGTTGCTAAGTGAATAGTACTGGTGAGCGGCAGGACTTTACGCTGTAGAGAAAAAAAATAGCTACTTTCAGTAGTAGCAGTGTGCGATTTCTGAGTAGTACGTTCCATGTTATACGGCCTATAATGGGGAAGGTGTATACGAGAGTTAGTGCTCGTGGCACAATTCACTAAAATTATTATTTATCTTTGAAAACCTCATATTTGAGACTAATTTATCGCCACAAGGCAACCAGAGGACGGGAAACTCTTGAGGTTTGATCAAAGGACCATTGACATTTATCATGATTACCATAACTTTGTGTATCTATTGTAAACTAAGACGTGAATGTCTTTTAATGTTCTTAGATCCCCTACAACAACCAGCTGCCAAGCGAGTACGTACGTCGTCGACAGCAGACAGCTGATCTGTTGGAGAGCGTTGAGAACTCGACTTTGGAGGAGTCGCCGAGTGTGCAAAAACTGCTGCCGCAGTGCGCATGTAGCGAGAGTAAACGACATTTCTTGGTCACATGCCTCTCTCTCAAGACAGGACTTCGTGCCTCCATTGAAGATGCTACTGGAGCCTGGGAAATTGATAATGTACGTTCCTTACCCCCTACTTTCTTCCTTTAGCGTTGAAAGAAATAACTTTGCCTATTGACAGTACTCAAAGTGAAGATTTGGGCAGAGTCGATGATGCTCGCTCCCCTAAATGCACCTCTTAAGCTGTATGAGTTTTTTTTTCAGAGGTCATAGGCATTCATGACAGCAATGAATCAACCAGAAAATCGATAAAACGGTTCTTCTTTCTAACTCCTTTTCTTAATCATTCTTGCCCTCCTTTGCCTCGAAGTCACTACTAATTTGTCCTAATTTGTTCTTTATTTGGAGGATGACAGTAATAAAGTGGACTACCTGGGAAATCAGTCATAAGCGTTCCCTCCTCACCCCTCTTCGCATTTCCTCCTATTCTTCTTCCATTGCTTCAAAGTTCTTCATACTCATAACCATGTGTACTCTCTCTTCCTTCTCTTAACTTTTTACTTTTGGTAGTGATCTGAATCGAGGCCCTTAGATATGTGTCGCCAAGGGGTACTTTGGTGTTGCATGGGCATTGAATGCATTCGCTGCACCTTGCCATTTAAATTCACCTATCAGAACAGAAATGTTCACTCAAACTATCGAAAAACACATTGGGTGTTGCTCAGTAGTTCAACACTTCGTCATTGTTTCAATTTGTCAGCGTTAGTGAGGTCCATGACGGAACTCGTTTAAAAATAACACGAAATTTTTACTGACCTATCCGGTCACAAGTTCGCAGCATTTGTTGACCAAGTTCATATCAAAATTACAAAGCCCGTTATCGGCAAAAGTTTTCTTGCCAATCAATGCTATCGTTATGCTTTGCAACAGATTTCAAGTGACTTCAGGTTTGCATAGAATTACGCCTTTTTAATTCCTCTTTTTCTTTTTTTTCCATAGCCGGAACCGTTTTTTGTCTCCTTCTTCCTTGCCAGCACAGCTGACAGTGGTACCCGTCTATCCGAAGATTTCTGTTGGAATCCCAACTCCCCTTTAGTTGAGGCCATGTTCTCTCCAGAGGTCTTCCGTCGTCTGCCTTGGCACACTGCCGACACCATTCCCTTTATCCATCACCAGCCTGTTAGTCACCAGCCAGGAGGGAAAACAATGGCTCCCCCTCCACCTGTACCCCTCAATCCGCATGGTTCACTCACTCCTATGCCCTCAAAGCTGGCCAAGTGTCGATCCGTTAGGATAATATTCCATTTACCTTTTAGCTATTGAAATGGATGTCATTGTTTCTCTGTCTTGCTACAGGCGCTTCTCTCACTTGATCCGGCCATCCGTGCAAACCACCTCTTCCTTGTATTCCGTGTGGATAAAGTACTTGTGGGCGGAATTAGCCAGGCCGCTGAGAAGTACATGAAAGCCGCGAGTGGTGGCATGGACGCAGGAAACGCACCTACCTCAAGTGACCTCAAGTCAGGCGCCGTGCTGCATAAATCTATGCAGTCCTACTCCAAACTCCTCGGTCGCTATCGAATGCCCTTCGCATGGGGCGCCAGGTCGGTAATCATTTCTAAATTTAGACGAGATGTCTGTTGGAATCGTTTAATTTGGTGGTTTTGTCTTCGCAGGTGGTTGTTCTCGAAAGAGACACAAGTACCTCTGTTCAAAATGGATTCCTCTAAGGTTTCCGAACCCTCCCTCCTTCAGTCGGTCCGCCAGCTCGCTCGACTTCTGACCCTCTCCAAGGAAACCTCTTCGGCTGAGGCGATGATGGGGACAAGGAAAACGGAGCTGGTCTTGTCACTGACTCCAGCGGTGCTGGAAACCCTGGAAAAATCGATAAAAGCTGAGGTGTTACCAATACAACTCCATGTGGCAGTGAATGAAGTCTCGAATGAAGTTGTCTCTCAATATTTGGTCGGTCTAGTGACCTCACAACTGGAGGCAGCACATTCAAAGCAGAGGATAGGCGATGGTGGTAAGATGCAGAAAGTGGGGCCCATTAACCTTCTTCATGTCAACGACTTTTCTCCTGAGGAGGTGGTGAAGGAGGTAGAGGTGTTCGTCACGCGAAAGGTGCGTGTGATTGCAGGAAAAAATTCGTATGGAGCGTTCGATCCAGGTCTGTTTCCCATCGTTTTAAACGTCCTAGAACTTTAATATCCCCTGATGTGATTTATTTGGAGAAATTTGGTCTTAAGCTACCTTTTATGTTGCCTTTCTGATTATTATCATTAGTCTCTTCGTGTTTTGTTCGTGAACCAATTATTAGGGCTCATCCATTCTTGTCACGGGCTTTTTCTGCGTTGCAAGGCACGGATATCTTTACCCTTCTCATGATAATGGTCTGATACGAGTTAAGAGAAAATGTTGCTCCTGTTCTTCATGGTTTATTTTGACTTAGCATCTATAAGAATCCAATTTCACTAATTTTTGCGCCTATATGCTATTCACTATTCCCTCTACCTCATCAGTTTTATTCGACGGTAGCAGCGGCTACAACAACGCACGCAGCAGTTTCCTCCTCTTCGGTGACAACAAACGCAACTCCATGTCCTCCCTTCGCTCTGAGGTATCGACTACTTCCACATCCTCCGCACTATCGAACGGTTCCACTGCCAATGGCACCGGCACCGATTCGGGGTCTGCCAGTCGCTTCCTCCGATTCTCCGCTGTACTCGCTAAGGCTGCCTCTCTTGAGCTCAGCAGTCTCGTCAGTGGTGTGACTCACGACGGGGCTGGTGCGGAAGGAGTGGTGGGTGCTGCGGCGTCGGCAGCGGCTGCCGCTGCAGTTGAGGAAGCGGGGACTCTGTTCAATCAGCCCCCCCTCTCACTGGTTGATCCCTATCGCAGCTTCGTGCACACTCTCTACATATATCCACAAGCTCTCAACATGGCTATTAAACATTCCTTTGGGAGGGTAAGTTTAATGTAGTTAATAAAATAATTACTTCGTTGAAATTAGCAGCAATGATTGCCTTAATTAAGTCGTTTGTAGTGACATTAACCCTCTCGTAAACCCTTTAAACTATTATTACTTTGTTAGAAAGTAATCGGTTAAACACCGGGTATAAATGATTTACCCTTATAGGCACGGAATTTGTGCTGCTTTATGGAAATGCGAGAGAGCGATGCAGTAGACGCGAAACCATTGAAGGTCTTCTACACCCGTCCTTCCCTAATTCAACCGGCCTTCGACACATGGTTCAACACTACTGTGCTGCATCACGACTCCTCGCCCACCTTCCTTGATGAGGCAAGTCATAAAGTGTTCTAAGGCTAATTAATGTTGAAACCTCTGTGTGATGAAGAAAACCTTTTACGAGCTTCACGTACACATCGTTTCACTGGTTCGTCTCTTGTACCTCAGGCGAAAGTGTGTCTTCCGATAGTGCTGACACGACGGCATCACCTTCTCTTCCGTTTTTATCATGTTCGCTGCGATCTGGCTACTAATTCAACTGAAAAGACTTCCTCCACAAAGAAGGCTCTTGAATCCTCCACTGGCTTTGCTTGGCTTCCCGTACTTAACGAAGATGGCAGGTGAGGCTGAAAAGTGATCTCGCTTTTTCAATTCCTTTTATCAAGAAGTTTATTAGAAGAACAGTCGTTAATCCTGCGAATTGACAGTCTTAGTTAAGTAATGATGTTTTACTAGAAATTGGCGATTGATATTGAATTTTGTCGTTTTTCTGCTGAATTTCTATACTTTCACTTTTGTGTTTAACATTCCTTTTCAATGTTAGCCTCGTCTCTGGTACTATCTCGCTCCCCATCTCCCAGGATCTTCCCAATGGGTATCTTGATGCAACAGCTAAGTCCACCGTGAGTCGCTTTAGCCCATGCATCCATTCTTTGATCATCCATCCATCCACCTATCCACGCATCCTCTTTCACTCTTAATTCATCTTCCCTTGCAGCGTCGTCCGATGTCTAATCACCAGTCATCTTCGTCCACGATGGGTAATGACGTGCGTTTAAGCTCTACCACCTTTGGAATCGAGCCAGCATGGCTGGACAACAAGCGACCCCTTTTCACCCTTGCCCTCGAGCCCGTCTCCACAATGTATAGCCTGGACGCAAAGTTGGTGTCCTTCTTCGACACGTGTGCCTACAAACTTGCCGTCTACACGGTGCCCGTTGCTACTGATGCTGTTGCTCCGGTAGGAACAAGGGTGAGTGTAATCTTTACTCTTTTTACGACGGTCTCGTTTATAAAGGACTGTTTGACTGTCCTGGTAGGTCCTCTTGAATTATCTAAATTTAAAGTCAGCAATGTAATCGTGGAACTTCAGGTGATTTATTAGCTGGTGAGTCTTGGAATCCGATGTAATTTTCCTTGATTTTGAGCCTTCTGTAAGATTTGCCAATTGACTGGATGAATTTTAAGTGAATTAAGTGATGTTTTTTTCGCCTTTTTGGTGGTGGAAGGCTGTCTTCCTGTCTTGTGAGATTTCTTGATAAACCTAAGATTTGATATAATTTCAATGGATCTTGGACAATATTCTAAGTACTTTAATCGGGCTGGAGCAGTTGCCGATTGATTGAGTAGATATCGAGCAGCTCATACTTTCTTTTTGCTGACTTTTTAGCAGAAGTGTGCTTAGCTGTCCTGGAAATTTTTTCGTTGAAATTACATGGTTGAACTTGAAATTCGATAAAGGCAAGACTATTTGACCATTCTCGTAGTTACGCTAAATTGTCAAATTCTATGACTTGGAAGTCAACTTCGTTGTCTTGAACTTCAGCCTAATGTTGACTTCCTCTGTTGACGTCTGCTCTTTGATAGCATTAGCAAGATGTATCCTATCATTACCAGAGCTTCCACTTTACCATTCTTTAGTGTTAAATTCTTTCAAAATCGGATTCTTCCTTTTAGAGTGTTCGTTTCACTACCGACGATAAGTCGTCCATCCCCTCACGATCCCTATTCCCCTCTGTTGCCATCTCCCGAATAAACACCACCACGGGCAAATTACTGAGCAATGCTATTAAATCGCTCCTGTTGGTGGAGTGCCATGCATTGGTTCAGTTTTTTCCCGCACTGGCCAACCAGATTCTCGAGGTACTGCTGGTCAGCTCTGCAATGAGTCAATTGGAGACGAGTACGGCGTCGGTAACAGGAGATGCTGGCCAGTGGTTGGCGCTTTGCCAGGATATGATTCCTGGTGGGGTGTGCGATCTTGCCAAAACTGCTGTGGGGTGAGCGGTCTTTGTTTATTAGGTATCAATGCTACCAGTTAATAGTAGTAACATTAAACATATGCGATGACTCGATTCACGGATAGACTGCTACTATTTATTTTGCATTTAAATATAGGAACCTAAAAGATTTCTCAAACTTTTAATTTTACTTCATGGTATATGTCAAGTTGGTTATCTTTTACAACTAATTAATCTTTTCAATGGACAAACAGTTCAAGCTAATGCAATGATTGTTTCAATGCAAAAGTCGCGTAAAACCTATGAATTTTATCCAAAAATAGATTCAATGAAGTGACACCCAAAGTGTTATCATTTATTTTCGGTCGTGCCTTTACAATCATCTGGATGGTATTTGGCTGCCAATTTTAAATTTCTAATTTCATTTGGAAGATTCTTGACGGAGAACTCCCTGTTGCAAAGGTGTAAAAGTGCTGTTGAATTTTGTACAAACTTCCTGTTTTATTTTTCTCTCCTACTTTTTTAGAACCTTTTCGTTGATTCTGTGCATCATCGAGGATGCTCTTTCGGGCTCTACCACCACCTTCTCTCCCTCCGCGTCCCTCTTCTCAAAGTCAACCCAAAACTTCACGACAAGACCCGTCTTGTTGAAGAATTTCCTTGAAGTACGCTTTACTTTACATCTTGTACCTTGATATCATGATTAAATTTTGATTGATGCGGGGATTAGGCCCAAATTTGAGTGTTTCGTTCTTTATTTACACCTAGCAAAATGTATTTATCTGGTTAGTGACGACTTTGTGCGTATATTTACCGCCTGCGTTGTCTTTGAAGACCCATTAAGGACGCACAAATCTGGAAGTGGCTCTATTTTTGCTATTCATAATGGACGGAGGAGTAATAGTCTGGGTGGTGGCACGACCAGATCGCCATATCGCTAGCGTGGTAATCAGATCGGAGTAGACAGAAAGAACTCGTACTTGATTGTTTCATTTGCAAGTTTGCGTTATTGGAGTTCGTTTAATTTGTGCAAAACTCAAGACTTTGGCAGCTGTAAGAGTTGGTGGTGCTTTTGACAGCTCTTCTCTTGTTACTTATCGATGGTAGATGCCATCTGTGACGTCTAGGTGTGGAATCGCGAATTGGAATGTTGCCTCAGTCTGATCGAACAGAAGGGCTAAGTCTAGCAGCATAAATACCTCGAACAGATGTCATAGCACTAGCGTCGTAGCTGGTTCGCAAAAGTCGGAAGAGTTTCTCTTATTCGAATGGAAATTTATAAAACAAATACCATTTTGCTTTAGTTTTCACTGGACCCCAGCACCCTCTGTTCCTCGGCCTCCGACATCTACAAACTCCCCACCGCTGGTTCCTGTGCCCACTTTCTCCACCACGCCGTGGTGCGTGGAATGATAGCCCTCATGGTGGATCCCTCTTGTCCCTCTGAGATTGCGCACAAATTCTTTGTTAACGCGTGGTTTTTCTTCAAAGTGATTATTAAGTCGTTGGCTCAACACCTCAGCTCCTCCAGTCGATACAAGGTGATAGAATATTTTTTATTGAATTGACCTGAATGGTGCTGGTTTTAATCTCTATTTGACTGGCTGTCCGTAGTTTGAGCGCAAGGAATGGGGGCGCTTGTCCGTTGCATTCAAGACTGATCTGACGGTCCTTTTACGACTTGTTGGCAAATGGATGGTGGAGATGTGTGCAGAACGCGATGAAGGGGCTTCAGAAGGCGGTCCTTCCGATACTGGTTCAACCCGTAGTAGTCAGTCGTCCTCTGTACCGGGTGGTGGTTGTGGTGTCTATGATACCCAAGTGGTGGAGACCTCCAACACGCATTCAAAGGTTGCTAAAACGTTGGGTGCGGAACTGGCTGATAGTACTGCCGATTTCCTGGAAAAATTGCTTCTTCTCATTGATCGGGGTTTTGTGCTGCAGCGGTTGAGGGATTTGCTAACAGTTTTGGAGATTAGACACAACATGGTAAATGCTTTTGCTTAAACGCATTCAAATCTACTTTTGGAGGTAGTCGGGCTTTGCTTTCCCACTTGTTTATTTCCACTTAGTCTCCCATTGAGGTGGATAATTTCAACTGTCTTCGCTACCGTCTGTTACAGCGATTTTCAGAGACCCAGTTCTTTGTCCAGATCAATTTGCCTTCACTCAGTCCTCACCTTTCAGGTAGGCTAGATTGCTATTTCTTTAGCTTGCTACAGCTCAAATACATGTTCATTTTTGCCCGCGGTGTTCACTGGAGGAAACAGCGCTCTTATGTTAGTGGCAAACAAGCATTTAATGTACTCTGATATCTCTCTAAGAATTGTGAAGCACTTGCTCATTTAATTATGCAACACAATTAAACATCATTGAAATAAGCGGCTATTACTACTCATTTAAGTGGAATAGATCCATTTTTAATATTGTAAATAAGCAGGAATGGTTCCCCGCCCAGTCGAAACTCCAAATTTCAGTATACTTTGACGCATGTTGTTTGAATCCTGCTGAGTGGTTTCGAGGAGAAGTGTACTTCAATCTTACTTTAAACGAATAACGGCCACACCTCATCGAGCTTTGTAATTCTACCCACAAAAAAATTAGTAGCACAAGCTTTTTCTTCGAAAGTGCACTCTAAATTGACATCCTAATTGTCGGAAGTCGCCTGGAAATAGGTATTGACTATATTTTTCCACCCACCCTTCATTTCGAAGATCGCCGAGAGGAATTAACTCTAAGTGAACGTTTCTGTAAGGAGCACTTTGTGGTGGGCTTGAGTCTGCAGCAGGTGGCTTGCGTGCTGGCCGGCTGTGCAGACGCGGGAGGTGCAGTCTCCACTCGGAGTTTGCGTCAACCCCTCCTTCTCCTCCTTGCTCAACTCGCTAAGGTGACTTTTGACCCACGCTACGCCACCTCGCGTCGACTGCTCTCGCGCATTTACATGCTCTATCTGCCGCTGGTGAAAATCGCTCTGGAGAATATCAATGCGCTAGGACCGCCTGGTGCGAAGTGTTGATTTTTTGTCTCCTGCTTCGGGTTGGTAGTTTTGCCGATTGCTGGCCGACTCCTAGTTTCAGTGCCATCTATTCGATCTATTCTACGGATTTTGACTCGATGTGTCGTCACTTTGATGATGTTTAAATTCTGCAGATAACTTGACGGAATTCTCTTGATTGCTTTTAAATTCAACATATTTAAGACTTTCTTTAGTTCGTAGACCACACCTTTGTCTCTCGTCTCAAATAGTTTAATTTCGTCAAAATATTGATTACTTTTAACCATTATTACTGCCAATTGCGTATGGTACAATGCAGATACATTTGATTACCTTCCCTACAGCCGTCTTCACATTATTTACCTTGTTTGACTGATCAGATTACTCGGCCAATGAATGCCAAGCATTGAATTGTCTGTTAAAGCGGGGTCTTCACTCATCTCTCATTAGTTTGTCCTGTGAATCGCATTACTACCAATCAAATGCCCCCTATTTCCGTTTGGTTCGCTCCATGGTGGAGGTTGTGTTGGGAAACAATTGCAAATCTTTAGCACATTTATCCATAGTTTCATCTGAAAGTGCTTCAATCAATAGAACCGAATTCGTGTTTGAAAGTTTAGTCATTTATCTTACGGGGCTTTTGATGAAATGTACTTTCCCATTGTTTCTCTTTTTTTCGCAGGTCTTCAATTGCGCGAGCTAGAAAAGGTGAGTAGTCATGGTGTCAGTTCATTGGGTGATGCCACCGGTTGTGATTCACAGTATCGACTCAAGTCGCGAACGTCGCACAAGCTGCGAAAGCTTCACGGCCACAATCACAACAGCGGCCATCAGCAGCCACGACAGACGAACAAGAAGGCCCCGATAGCGCGTCCAAGCAATATGACTACGCTGTCTGATGGTAGTATAAGCTCCCTCTCTTGTCCCACTACGTCGGCATCCAATTCGTCTAATTCTTCTTCGGAGCGAAGATCGAATGCCTCTTCCATTTCTTCCTCCTCCTCCACTTTCATCGGTCCTGATGGAAAGGTGGCACCGGAGGTACTAAAACAGATCGCTGGATTTAATAAAGGTAAGTTTTCAGTTTGTCGAGGCATTTTCATGATGCACTTTCTATATCTACTCATTTAATCAGGAATTGATGAATGTTGGAGTCTGGGTGCAGAATAGACTGCTATGAGGGCTAAAACAAGTAGTATAAGCCTAACTTGTCCTACTTACTCAAAGTTGTGCTTGAAACATTCGGGTAGTTCAATAGCTTCGGCAAGCTTTAAGTAGGAATTCTGTTTGGTTTATTGTTTTGCGCTTATTTTGAGAAAAGGTAAGCAATTACAGCCTTTTCAATAAGAGCAACTGCCTAATATTTGGGATTTGATTAGCGGTAGCCTTTTTTCATTGGAATGATCTTTGGGTTTTTTACCTTTTGGCACAAACCTCAACGTCTCAAAGTTTCTGTTCCCTTGAGCGAGTGTTACTGGACGCTGGCGGTTCGGTATCACAGATGAGTGGGCAATAAAAGTGATTTACAGAATAAAGCCCTCAATTTATTCCTTTTTTTCTTGCGGTTTCAGTGCTTCCACTTCTTGTAACGTTACGAACTATTCAGTCAATTTTGTTAACAGCTCCTTATGGCCTACCTTGATTCGTTTGATGCTGTGCAGAATTTGAGGTTAAGGTGATTGTCTGAAGTCACTACGACTTCGGCAGTCCTCCTCCCGCGGATCTTTACTGATTTAAGCATCCAAAGCACACGCCTTCCTCCTGTAACGTTTCGCGCATCATCCAGCCAGCGAAATCGAAACCATTAGTCCTTTTTACTGAATTCGTTTATCGTTGCTACCAATGTGGCGCTCGAAGTGCCTCTGAAGGCGTCGTGTGATTTGCGGTTCAAGGAGTTAGTAAGCCTAAGAAACGGTTGGGAGACCAGTAGAGCTCTCTTCAGCCAACGTGTAGACGGAATCGCACGGTCCGGTATCCTGCTATCATGCTTCAGTACTACTGGTCAATCACAGGTTAACCTATTGAGAATGCTTTTCCCTGCATTTAGAAGATTGCTGTTTTTACAGGTGGTTCGCTACAGTATGTGGCACCACGTAGGCGTCTGCCAAACGAAATATCAACAACGATAGCAGCTAAGGCAAAGTTTGGAAGCACAGCGACTCTCACGGAGGGCGGCAGTGGCTGTGTCAACAAAGACGAAGATGAGGATTCGGAAATTGGAAGGGTGGACTCCTCCAATCACTACTGGTACGCAAATGATGGCGGCGACAATGGTGGTGGGGATAGCAATGGTGACTACAACTCCGATAGTAAGTACCCAGTCGTGTTTATTTAAGGGCAATAAAAGTATTGATAATGATAGATTTGTCGTAGTCTTTCGTTGGAACCCTCTAGACTGCGAGTTCAGCCCCCGATAATTCATTTTCATACGACAAAATCGTAGTATTTTCCATTATGGTAACAGTTGTAGTTATTTCATAAAGTTTCGGTGCTAAGTCGGCATGAAATATGTCTCCGCGTTGACACATTACTAGGAGCACCATTAGTAGTATTGGTACTGGCCTTGGCTGAAAATCATGGTTAATTAGCTATTTGGAAGGCACGAAATCGCGATAGCTGTTGCTTTGATCAGTCTACTTATCGCCTTCATAAGTAGTATGGTTTTTCTGTCTATTGACACTATTCATGGGGGAAATTTTCACTCATCTGCATAATATGGCTACATCTCGTGAAGCAGGGAGAAGTCACTTCACTTACGCCAGATGTGTGGCCAGCATTTTTCGTTTTAGTTGACGAAAATGACGATGAGTGGCCAGAACGAGTGCTTGAAATGGCGGGCGTCTTGCCCTCGGAAAAGGTCGATGTCGCCGATAGTCAATCGCGCCCTCCGCCACCCTCCATTGTACACGATGCCAAAACAGGGTCAGTTTTTGCGTATCCCATTAGTTTATCAGGGTTGGCTCCATAAATACCAGTTCATAAAAATAAAAATAGGTATTTAAATCTTGTATGGCCCTCAGTGTTATCCAGGGAGTTGGATTAAAGCACACTATTATAGAGGAATTGTTATTAACTCCTAGAAGGATCGGGCGGTCATACTGTCATGCGTAAGCACAACCTATGGAGATTAAAGAGCTCTTGCAATTAAACTAACACTAATTTATAATGTCAAGTCACTGTTACTATTCTTTAAAGTTGACGTGGTATTCACGCCCAGATTCATTTTTCTATTTCTATCTTCATACGAATTTTCCCTGAAATTTGGATGCAGGAATTGGCTTTGAATTGATGGACCCCCAGCTTTTTGTCAAGTTACATTCTTTATGTGTTTGATTGTAACGCTGGTAATCAGTTTAAGGTTTTGTTTAGATAAATGTATGAATAGTCTCAATTTTTTTCCTCTCTAAACAAGTGAATAAACGACACGTAGGTATTTGCGACCACATAGTTGTTGTCGTGACTTTCAAAGTGATTCGGTTGTAAGTTTATTAAATGTGCAATCTAAGAGTGACTGATTTTAATGGTATACAGTTTCTCCATTTGTGGGATTTTTAGATAGGTAAAACGTTGAAAGTACCCTCTCAGTTTCTAAATATCTTAATCAACGCTTTGTGGATTTTTGAAATATTTACTTGATAGAGTCATAGTAAATCGTTAACGCGTGGTATTTTTTTCCGACCACGTTTTACAACTTATAGTTTTCTGGTTTGGCGTTCATGAAAACTATTTACGTATTATCATCAGTGGTATGGAGCTCTGAATTATGCGGGCCTGCGTGTAGCGGCGCAGCGAGGACACTACCATAATGTAGGGCTAAAGATTACACCTCAAATACTTTTAGATAGGTTTTTAAATCTTGGATTCAAATTGTGTAATTTTCCTATCTTAAACTGGCCATTAAAATTAGATTTTGCACGCTTCCAAGTTGGTGCTTAACATATGGATACAAATAGCAGAGATTGGATTGTACGATCTTTAAAGCCAGTGACCATGGCTAAAATTCCGCCTGATGCTACGGCTAATCACGATATTTGACTTATTTTCACAGCCACTATTTATTCCCCCCTTTCATCGAAAGGTATCATGCGTTCCTTCAATTTTAATAGACAACGGCCTCCTCAGGTACCTCAATCCTCAGCAGGACCACCTCCGCTACCACCATCTTCGTCATCGTCCTCCTCAAAAGTGGGATTCCAGACTGAACCAACGCAGTTCGAGTACACATTTCGTCGGCACATACACCGCCATCCTCATGTACATCAGTTGCCCCCTCAACACCACCTCAACGACAAGTGCCAACGCGACCTCTACATTTGTCTCCTCCAACTCCTGGCCAACCTGGCCGAGGAACCTGTCGTTGCGTTGCTGCGCAGTCTGTCCGAAACTGAACGTGCCGACTTCCTCAAACTCCTTACGTATGTTTTATAAACTCACTGAAGCCATTTAGGTGGAGGCTACTTTGTCGGTTGGTTCTAATTTTTCGCTCCCACATTAACAACAAACCACATGTTTGCAATTCTACCCAAATCATCAAAGATCGTCAGATATTAAATATTGGCAGCAGGACAAGTGTCATACTTATCCTCTAGAGCTAAGTCCACTTTGTGTTTAGAGTTCCACTTACTTTTTATCTTGTTCCCTTTTAGGTTCGCTATCCAGCACTTGAAATATCGCGGACGAAAGTGCATCGCCAGGTTTAAGTAGGTTTGCATCTTTCCCTTTGATTTGATCTTGATAATGCAACTTGTATCTCTGTGTGCTCCCTTTAGTACAATTAGTACTAGCTCAGTCACCCAGCGTGGAACATTGGGTTCACCGCCAAAATCTGCCACTTTGGATAGTGGTAAGTGCCCTTTCGCTCGTGGCCAACTTCAGTTTCGATGTTGCTTTAAAGCAACTCGTTTTGGTACCCCGAGTTCACACTTGGGACCCATGGGACATACCTATTATAACTGCTTTTAAATTTTGTTTCCCTCAGTTAAGGAGAGAGTTACGCGTCCTCTAAACGCCACTTTCCTGGATCTCAGTGAATTAAATTGTTCGTTTTGTTTACAAATTATGTTTAGAATATCGTGTGCTGTTGGAAGCGAATATGGCCACCGAGGCCGGTCTTATTGTTCTGGATGTTCTCAACCTAATGAGCAACACTTTTCGAGTAAGTCCTCCTCCCTTTCCTCTGTTTTGCTTAGCTAATTCTGCCAGTTTGTAAATTATTTTGAGTCCTCAATTGTGAAATAACCTTTATGATGATTATTTAGAGGGACTTAGAGACAGGAAAGCCCTCCAATCCTGTCTTCCAAGGTATACTTGACGTCTATGTCTGTCTCCTCTCGACTGGCCAATCGGAGCGCCTACTCAAGCACACCTTCGCTTCGCTTCGCGTCTTTATCTCGCGTTTCGCCAAGGTACATAGGAACGTAGACAGTGCTATTTCATTTATGAACTCCTGATTATCTTACAGTGGGGAACTTATATATGCATTACTTTATCATTCGCACACTAGGTGCTCTTCTCAGAGACTACGGAGGCACTGGCGCGGATCTGCATGGCGGGGTTGCGTACCTCAAACCTCAATCTCCTACCCTGCACCGACGAAGAAGGGGGTCAATCGCCTACCGCTCTTACCCCTGTCGTCGGCACCTCTGCCATCACCCTGTCGTCGCACAGTAGTCGTTGCACTTTTGATCAAGCCAGCGCAGTCCATGTGGACATTCTTCGACTGGAGGCTTGTGGTCTCATCTACCACATGTGGCGGACCAGTTTTGAAGCCTTTGAATCGAAAGGATTCAAGAGGGTGCATTTGCAGGTAAAAAGTGGCTAATATGCAGTTAGCCCCTCGTGAAGTAGTGCTTGATATTTTATGCAGCCGAAAAATTGGTGACAAGTGGTCCTTGATTTTCAATCCTTGAAACAACCTTTCTTCAATTCATTTGAGTTGTTTTCCGGTTTTTTTTCCATTAATTGACAGATATGTTAATTTGGGGGGGGTGGGGGGGGGGGAATTTATCTTTGTTATCAGCTTGTTTTCTCATGAAGCATGATTTATCAATTAGTCGACTAAGTGAATGGTGGGTTAAAGCTAACTTCAATACACTGCAGAAGAAATTCTTCATAGATCAACCTAATTGTTCGCTTAATCCACCCACCTATTCATTGCATAAAGGCGCCACATCTACACTAGAATCACTTCATGCTTTATAAATTGATTGCGTTTTCCCCTCTTCATCGTCCACAGTTGATCATCTCCCTCTCCAAACTGGTCGGTGACATCGGTCCAGAGTTCGAAGCAAGTTTGAGTCTTCTTCACAGCCTCGCAGAGATGGACATCCAGCGCGGCGGTAACGGTAGTGGCATCGAATCAACTTACGCCCGGTCGATAAGTCAAGGTGCCTTGCTGCAGGCCCCGCTCTGCGGTCCAACTGCTAATGTATTCATGGAGGGCATTGAGGATCTCATCAAGCGTATTCGTACCGTACTCACTGCCACTGAAGAGATGCGCCGGTATGGTAATGATCTCTATCGTAAAATCGACCTCCAGTACTCCCTAGCCAAGTCGTATGCCAGCAATCCTGTCCTTCGACGGTGCGTCTCATCATAACTTTTGTCCATTCATAAAACGTGGGCGAAATTTGTCCTGATGACATTTAACTTCGTAGGACGTGGCTAGAAAAGTTGGCTGAGTTGCATTTGGCCTCAAAGAATATGGCTGAGGTGGCTATGGCCAAGCTGCACATTGCTGCTCTCATGGCTGACTACCTTAACAGGAGGGGTGAGTCGTTATTGCCGCTTAAATGCCTTTAGGTAGCTGATCTTTGGGAACTGCATTCATTGCCTACTTGTATTACTTTGTTAAGGTTTACTGGAGCGTAAGTGAACTAAAAACACGAGTACACGATGAGCTGGCTAGATGACTTTAATCAATGATTTGTGATTTGCTTGCGCAAAACACTGAGTTGGAACCAGTACTAGTGGTATTGGTGATGTTAACTTGTGTTCTTTTCTATTCAAGGTGAATTTCCCAAAGGCTGTGATGCCTTCTGCAAGGTTTCAGCGAATATTCGACTGGAAGAAGGCTCGCTACTCTGTGATCCGGCAATTATTGAACTTTCCTACAACCAGGTGTTTTTGCCTGTTTATAGTGTTTTTCCAAACCTCTCCATGGCTTTTTGGGTGGGATTAAGTTTTCATTGGGTTGGAATTTGTCATCAAATGACCTCTGCTATCGGTTGAAAAGCATCATGTTATCTTATGAAATCAGCCGCTCAACTTTTTTTCGTAATTATCAGGAAATTCCTCTCACTATATTATTCGAAAACTTTGATGCCTCGATTTGGCTTCTAACATGCAGGTAGTTAGTCATCTGAACGACTCTCTAGGCATGTGAGTCATGAGGATTCAAATGAAGAAAACTGGGGAACTCAAGTTCAGGGCTATTTTGATCAAAAAAACTTGATTATTTTCTCCTGGTTCATGTCCCTTGTGTGCGGAGGATCAGGGTCTAGTTAAGACATGGAGGACCTTCTCGCGGTAAGTTACTCTAATGTCTGAATGTAGACTGCGGCATTGATTAGATTTAGCGCTCATTTCTGCCACAGGGGAATAATTTCCTCTTTGGGCTCAAAAGGCTGCTAGACATGGTGCTTATGTGGATGGATAAAAGATATCACTTACTGATTCGTGAGTTAAGGTCAAGTCTCACATTAACTGTGGCGTTGGTAGGAGGATCTGCTGCGCGACGTGGCAGACGCGGCAACAGCGTTGGAGGCAGCAGGCTTGTTTGAGGCCCTGCAACCTGTTTATGCCCTTGTCACGCCGGTGTACGAGACACGACGGGACTATACGGCGCTGGCGCGCATCTACCATCATCTCGGCCGTGCATACGAGAATACGGCACGCGCTGAAGCTTCTGGGCAGCGTCTGTTTGCCTCCTACTTCCGAGTCACCTTCTTCGGGAAAGTGAGTGGCCTCTCCTCTTTGCCCTTCCATTCTGGCCTTACTTATCCCTAGTTCTGTCTCCGTCGGCCTTGTGTCTGCCTTATAATCCCTCAATTTACCACTGTCTAGCTCTGAATGCTTCTCCGGTCTGCCTGCTCCCCTGCCTCTGTGTCTATTTGGGTTTAAAGAGTGCTCTGAAGGCGGACGGAATAAGCATTGACGTACGGATGGGTTGGTCGCCCGTTACGAGTAAAATCATAAGCGTCATATTAATCTGCCGGGATAGTAGTCGAAACCTCTCAGATTGCACAGTTTAAACAAACATCATTTTGATACATGACTCCCTCCCTTGGTTCTCCCTATGGTCGCTCTTCTGCTTTGACTATCACAACGTGGTCAGTACGCGAAAAGCCACCCATGAGTTAGGGACTTTGGCTGTGCGTTGGTTTCTTCAACCTCGGTGATGTATCTTGCTAGGATTGTATATTCTTTGTTAACCCCATTGTAGGGCCTCACTCCAGGTAAGAACAGATGCTTAAAAGTAGATACTCACGGAAGCAGCATTCTGCATCCACTTTCTCTCGCTGCATTCCTCCAGCTTCATTACTGACTATGGTCTTGTGGACGCTATTCACCTACCAGAAGCTCCCAGACTCATTACCTCTTATATAATTATCTTCCCTTCATATATTGAACGCATTAGTGTCATTCCAATTGCCAGTTAATCTATTTGCGAAAAGTGGACTTGGCTTCTGTGTTTTTTAATGCCCTCATCTTTTACACAGAGTTTTGAAAGTCTTGCGGGAAAGTCCTATATCTATCGAACGGAGGCATGGCAAAATATCAATGTGTTTCTGCAGAATCAAGTCCGAATCCATGAAGAACGTCTTGGTGTTGGACACGTGGAAAAGCTGACCGAAAATCACATCGATCCCTCCAGGCTCTCGCCTGGGAAGGCCTACATTCAGGTTACTTTCGTGGAACCGTATATGCCTACAGACATCACCACTCACCGCACCTCCTTTGACCTTCACCACGATGTCCGCGACTTCTTTTTTGAAACGCCCTTCATCATGCAACCAGGTTGAAAAACTCGTAGTTTAGAGCGTGGACCTATCAATAAGAGATATGCAGGTGAAATTTACTGTCCTTCTAGGCATGTCTACAGACGCGTGTCTCCTGTCTTCCGGACCGAAGCGGACGGACGATCTGACCGCGCAGTGGAAACGACGCACGATACTGACTACGGAAGCGGTATTTCCACATCTTCGCTCGCGTCTGGGAATTGTCTCCAGCCGCGATATCGATCTGTCCCCTCTGGACGCTGCAATCGACGCGATTCAAGTTAAAGTGCGAGAACTGACCGCCCACATTCCGTGTGCGCCTCAGGAAAGTGCTAACGTTTCAGGTAAGCGTCTATCCCATTTATCAGTCACTGGCTGTGGATTGCGGAATACTTCTAACGGTTTTCACTGTTTTCAACAGCTCTTCATCTTTCGACGACAAAGAATCAACGAGGAGTATGCGTAACTACTGGTGCATCTCCAGTGGGTGACATCGGTGAAAGCTGGGTAGAGACAACCGCCAAGGGGGAATGCAGAGTGCCCCTATTGCTTGATATGCAGTTGCAGGGTGCTCTGCTGCCCACTGTAAATCAGGGACCGATGGCCTACGCGCATTCTTTTCTCGCTTCCTCACGGTCCCAACTGCACCCACCAGAGAAGATTAGTCGACTCAAACGCCTCTTCTTGTAGGGTTTATTGCAATTAAGCATTATGACTGCTTGGTTATGTGCGCAAATGGCAATGTTTGGTTGACGAATTCTAGTGATTTCCTCACCGTCTGTCTGGTGCTTCTAACACGGTACCGATCGGTAATGCTGCGCGTGCACCCGGAAAAGTATAATGCAATGCATGATGCCTTTGACCGATATCGAGTGGATTTGAGTAACCTTCTTAACGAAGAGGTTGGTTTTGAAATCATTTTGTTGCCATCTACCAATCAGGTCTACTTTTGGGGTTGTGGGAGTTCTGCTTATCTCTTAACTCCTTTACCTGTGCGTATTTGGGGATGTTTCAAACTTACTTCATCTCCAACCCTTGGGTACTATAAAAGCAGTCATTTATCATTGTGAATGTCACTGAATGCTGATTCCAAAGTGGAATTTTTACCTTTGATTTAGAGAGAAAAATGCATTTTAACCATTATTATTGCTGATTACAGAAGTCTTTCGGCTGAGCTTCTTATGATTTTAACCCCAGTGCTGCAGCCATACTTCTTTCTACTGACCCATCTTACGATGGTTTTGTCTCCTCAAGGTGGTGGTGGATGAGATGCGTCTCCAGGTTGGTCCCAAGTCTCAATTCACTTGGGCGTCGTTGACATAACCCCCCTCCATCCCCTCTTCTGCCAGAAACTCGTCTTTCTCTGCCGCCGCCACTGTCGTCTCACTCCACTCCTTCCCATTACTTTCCAATGTCCGCTTGTCTTCCCTTTGCATTCCGTCCCTGCCTAACTCCCCTTTTGATGAATCAATAGACCGACCTACTTCTAAAGGCAGGCAGAGTGGGTCTTTCCTCTGACGGAGTATAGCCGGTTTATCAGTAAGAAAATGGGCTATGGGGGAAAAACTTCATTTACCACACGTAAAGAGAGGTAGATTAGCATTTTTAGATGAAAATACCAACCCTGCCTTTTACTTAGCTCCATCAAAACAATGCAATGGATAGGAAGGCATGGTCTGCTTTGGGATCGAGGCAATGGCTACTAAAATGATGAGTTTTAGGGTGATTTACTTTAGAGAAGTGCAATATCCTATCCTTATGCTGGTTGATAGACTCGTTTAGAACTATTCAAATGATTTTCTGTGTTTTAAGCGAAAGTGTGCACAAGGCGTGTTATAACCCCAATATGGAGCACGGAAGTCGTTCTGACAACTTATTCCCTCTCCGAGCCTTCCTTTCCCTATCCTATTAGTGTAGCAATAAACCGACCCAGGTTGAAGGATAAGTCACACGATAGTCACTGGATTGTCTTCTGTAACACGTACGTTCTTAAAGAGCAAGGTCAACTGGTTTTCCTAGCCTAAAATCTGACAGCCCCAAGAGGGTTGAGCCAAATAATTAGCTTAGGAATTGAAAAAGGATAGGTGTGTAGTTTATTTTGAAGGTCAGAAAAATGAGAAAGAGGGCTTTCTAGTGCGAAAATATCGAAAACTAAGGTTTTCAGATGTTTTGGTGAGCATCTTTTAAACGGTAAAATAGGCATCGCATGCACTTAGATGAACTTCATGGCTCGGAATTAAGTCGAACAGATTTAGATGACAGATGCTGAAAAGGTTGCATCAAACTTCTCATTTAATTAGCTTAACAAACGCTTGCGAGGCATTTTCAATCTCACTGTAGCCCTCGGGTCGGATCTGCAGATGTTGCGAGGCCTACGATTCTGAAAGTGGCTTTACTACAAACCCAGGCAGCGGATGCATGTCTACTGGTTTCAATCACAGAAAGTGACATGGGATTCCAGTTATCAGGTATGTTTGCCCGACAGCTGTCATTATTTGGCAGATACGTGCTTTATAATTATACCTTCATTTTGTCTTATGTTGCTTTGATTCAACTGACTCTAGAAAGTCACATGAAGACGTCAACGCCTTGCCTTTTGGAATAGAGGTGGTTTTTCTGCCATGTTTAACCCATCGGACTCATCATTCTCCGCGCGGTTTCTACTTCAGTTTAGACGATGTGGTCTACTGGTCATGGTTACAGCCTTTCGGCCATTCTGTACGTTAAAAATAAATTTTCTTTAGCGGTATGACTTTGTTGGCTTTTTTTATGACTAAAGAACGAAAGGTCATCGTACTTCCTCAATATGACACTGATGAATGGAAGTTCAGTTTGTTAGTGGTCCTCTGAAACAATGCCTTGGGTATCAAATGCCTACCACACTAAAAAAGGCTTAGAAAATTGTTGAAAGATACGAATGAGCTGTTGTTGCTCGCCTTGGATGCCAATTAGCCACGTTCAAATGAAAGTTTTGCAAGTCCGGAAACGCTAAGGCACTGGCTGCTACTCTACTCACCGTACCTATAACCTCGACAAAGACGTGGCAACTGGCAGTTTATTCCACGGATCACATTCATGTGATGATCCATCTGTTGCCGTTATTATGCGTTGATAATGATTTTTGGACTCACTACTTTCCCGGTGCTGGATTGTCTGAATATGTGGGACGCTGTGGACGGGCCACACAAGGCAGTGAGCGAAAACCGAAGGCAACTTTTACCACTTTTAGCAACTTACCAGCCAAAAAATACCTGAGTCCTGCATAATACGTACCACAGAGTGAAGATTTCATTGTGGGCTATGCAGCTTACGAAGCCAGGAAGATATCGCAATTCCCCAAAGCTCTTCGCTTGGATTTTCGAAAAAAACTGCAGTCATATAGTGAGAACGACAATGTTGCACTTCATCGGAAAAGTGCGGAGAGTGCACATCCATTGCAAAGATGCATCAGAAGCCTCAGATGTTAAAAGGCGATAGTAAAAGCAGCTCTTCCAATAGTACCGATTGGGGTTTTCCCGATGCAGAAACGTACCGCTACAGCTAACTCACTAAAACTATCACCACCTACAACAAAGTGATCTTGAGAAATGGCAGTAAAGCTGGTTCCTAGTGACTCAAACTGCCCTGAGTGTTTTTATCTGATCCTTAAAAAGGGACTTCAACCCACCACTTCAAAAAACGGATCGAGACAGCTCAAGCCGACAAATTAACGAAGGTATAGCTTTATTGTATAGTCGCCCGATGACCCAACCAAAACCACCAGCGCCCATTCATGCGGTCTGTTTATCTGGCTCTTGAATGAAGAACTGGCCGACAGAAGGTTTAAAGGCGTGAGCACTGCGTGCCATAGCGTCGAAGGTGACCTTCTCCTTGATGTTGGTCGACTTCACTGAAGCCTCGTGGTTAGTGATGAAGATCCACTCCTCATCATCCTTTCCCTCCCCCTCCTTCGATGAGGGAGGTAGCAGCTTCCAATGACGCGTTTCAACCACAGAAGTCAGCTCCCCCTTCGATTTGATGTCTAACAGGGCCATTAGCAGGCTCTTAGAGATGCGCTCGTACGTCGTATCGATTACATACGCAATGACTGTAAAAAGAAAGGAGCTATTTAGAGGGCCCTTTAGGCATAAGGCACACCCAACCCTTAAACTCAAAAGTTTTTAGCTCTTCTTTTTGGGGACGGTGAGGAATCAGAACCCTAGTGTCACAGAAATGAAGTATAACGAGGGAAATGTATGCTGAAACGGTACTAGACACAAAATGCAAACTAGAATTAGATGTAATGGAAGTAATACATATCACTTCACACTGACCACTTTAACTATATTTCAAAAGCAGACTTTGGCCTATGGAATTTTACGAATGAATTACTACTTCCTTGGCGTAATTATTGTGAAACCGTTTATACAAAGGCCAAAATAGTTACCGGCTTTTCCAATATGCTTTCCGCTGTGGAATCAAGGAAGTTTAACTTGTCTGGTGAGAATGTGACCAATGAAGGCTTGGCAAGAATGGCGAGACATTGGGTGACATTATTTTTGAAATTTAGACTTAAACACACCAATCTGACGTCGGCCACATGCCCGATGACCAGCATCATAAAGGAGATCATTTACTCCATCAGTCGTGCACAAAAGTTAAAAGGGAAAGAGCGCAATTTAAACAAACGAGGTACCATTCATCACCTACTCAGTAGTGGTTAGAACTAGCAAGTCCTAAAACTTTTTTTGGTGCAAGGTGAGGATTTTCAATGGATAGAGGCTAAACATAATCACGGTATATACAATCCAAAAGCTGCAAATGATATTCACTTCATGCTCAGAAGAGACGAAATGAAAATATTTGAACAAACAGTAAAGGTACTCTCAATTTCTCATTTCACTCAACTTAAAAAACGGAACAAAAACAGCTCTTCCCCACAACAAAAAACTTATAGTTACGGATGCCAAATACTTAGGAGAAAACCAGCTCAAAGCGAAAAAAAAGGAAAAGCAACCTACAATTAGGCAAATAAATTATCTGTTATCCCAAAGATAGCTAGAGTAAGAAAACTGGCCTGCTCATTGCAGAAACCTGGCTTTAAATAACTGAGAGTTTTAGCCTACTATGATGAAGTGAGGGCATGTGCCATTTAAATAATAACAAGATTGCAAGTTCCCCGAAGTAATGAGGGTAAACATCGGCCTAAGGCAAAACCGATCGCAAAGTGATAGGAACCAAACATTTTTAAGCAGGAGACATAATGTAATAAAACAGAGGTCAGTAAATATGGATAGAGTGGATCGTCGGACACAGAATATGCGGTAGGAAAAAGTATGGGAAAACAAGCGGGAACATTACTGGCTTATCAAGCCAATTCACGAAATTTAGGGTAAAAAGCATCTGATGTGGTTCAGTGAATCTCAATCTGAACAAAAAAGAACAACTCACAGCTTCTAAATAAGTTATCATTGTACCTCCAATATTTTTACTGCTCTCAAGCTGTGCTTTGCAGATTTTTTGTCTCTATGCTCTGGATCTTACCAAAACCCATGCAAATAGTGGTTCTTCCTTACGCATCGTTTTTGATCTTCCCCACTAAAATCTCTTGCATGTAATTTTACACTCTGCCCCAAAGTTGGGCTCTTTTGAAAAGCATGCACGCCAGATGCATCACCGAATGCATGCGATAAGGACCTACCTCCGATGCCTCATATTTGAACACACCATGAAATCGTTCAAGAGTATTGACATTACAAATCTCGGGTGATTTGTTCCGAGCTCAGCTAAAGTTAGTTATTGAATCAATCTATTCACAATCTTGTGTTCTGTTGTTGAGTCAACCTGAAAGAACTCACGGATAGGACTACAAACAACGGTAAGGTGAATATTTCAATGGGCAAGCTGCTCGACAGTCTATTCATAGGGTGACTTAGTATATGATGCAGTGACTGATGTGATCTGGTATAGCATGGTGAGCTGGAATGGTCAATCCCTGCAACTGTTTAACCATAAGCTTATGTTCATAACCCTTTCAAATCCTTGTCAGTCTGACTCATTAGGTTTTTTCGTTGTTGTAGACCTAAAATAATGTGTCCAAGTATAGTTGTAAGACTATTTTTAAAGGAAAGACCCCATTTATGGTCATTCTCGATCCAGTAGAAGGCGGTTTTTTTCAAGTAGTCTGCTTGTTCTCTGATAAGATCATCCCACCTTGTTCTGGATGCAGTAATGACTAGGGTAGTAGCCACGGTTCAACCCTGGTCGCGTAATATGACCACTGTCCGGTAATTCGGCCGTTCTTGTAGCCTAATTCATGCATAATTACCTCCATTCTGCGAAATTCGTAAATTATGCCAAAGAAGAACGTCGTTTCATTATATGCTGAGTTAGTTCCTAGCAGAAAATGTATACAGAGAGCAGGAATTCATGGTTGTCGGCGTGTGTACTTAATGTGAAGGTAAAGTTCTCTTAGGGCCATCGTCTCTGAGTGGATCGAAGAGTTTGTCTTGATTTGACGAACTCAGAGCCCTCAGAACGTCCAGTTACAGCCACGATCACGAGTAGTGAAGAATGATTTAATGCATTGAAGAGGTTGAGTAAAAGCTTATCTCTATGTAAATACCGCATGGCAGCCTTATCTTCAGTGATGTGCTCCAAATAGGCAATCGCAAACACCCAGTGACTTCGTTTGTTACCTTGCAGAATATAATGGTAAGCAAATCGTGAGGGGAAGTTACTGTGCAATTTGTATAGAGGTTTTTATTAGTAAATGTGGGGAAACGTTTGAAATCGCTGATCTCTCTATCGAGACACATCGAAGCCTTAACCATTAATATAAGTGCTTTCCACTCACCATGAAGAATGCATACGGTTTGGCGATTCACAAGCGTGTTTCTAAATGTCGTGTTCTTGCCCCTTTTTTCACTTGCCTGCTTTAGTGAGAGTATTCAAAATTTTAGCGGAATAGGTCTCAACACCACCCTCAAACCTATTGGATCTTTGTTTTCTTGCAGATGCCATCGAATCGGTGGCCAGAATCGGTCGCCATTGGATTCGTCTCGACCACTACTCAGCGACACGAGTGCAGCGCATCGCTAGCGACCACTTTGAATCATTCTTTTCGTCCTACTCATCCTCCCCTAGCTGCAACGAGGCCTATCTGTGCTTCGAGAGCACAGAGACACGAAATGCCTGGATTACTGCGATTAGAGCCGCCTTAGATGCGGAAAAAGCGCGTCTGAGCCTCAGTTATTCAGTTTCTGATGCTACTGATGCCACCACTGGCAACGCAAATGGTGCTGCGATGACTTTAGAAGTGTCTGGGTGTCGAAAGTGGAGCTTTGATGCACGGCCTTTGGACAGAGACTTAGTACGAAGTTCTCTCCAACGTGTACGTGGCGGTTCCATTAATTATTTGGTCATCGTAATGGAACATGATAAGAGGAATGAATGAACAGCCGCGTGAATGGCTTAGAGTTGGGTTTTTAATTGCTGATGTTGGTAGAGACGTACAGTTGGTGAATGAAAGGGAAGGTGAAAGGGAAGGCCATAAACGGGTTATGGATTAACTGGAATGGTGGTCAACGCGCGGGTGGATTAGATGATTGACTGGTGGATGTCCAGATGGGGAATGTATGGATGGCCCAATTTTTGGTGGGTTCACCAAAGGTCAATGGATGTACGGTTTTCACGGGCCTTATATTTGTTTGTTTTTGTGCTCAGGTAAGCCTGGAAACCCCCCAAATCACAATCTCTACTTGCCAAAATGGTTACAGATGAAGTACCGATTGGTAAATTGTGAATAAATCAGAGGTGGATGAATGGGTGAATGGCTAGATGGTGGACGCATAGATACTGTGCTAATGGACTGTGCATACGTAACTGTCTCAATTATGTATGCGTTGGTCAGAGGTTAATTGATGGCTAATTGGCGCTCCCTTGAAGTGGTTTATCTCATATCACTTAATGCTTATTTTAGTTTTCTCAAGAAAACGAACTATTCGTCAGTCACCAGCGGCGACAAAATCGTCTTAACCTCCTGTCAGTTTGTCCTGATCTTCAAGTAAGCTTAAAGTTATCTCAAAATCATTTTTCTAAATATTCAGTGAGTCGAAAATATTGTAAAGGGATGAGCTCAGTAGAAAAATTTGACCCAAAAATTGAGTTAGGAGTGTGTTTCGCTCGATTTCGATGTGTTGACCGGCTTTGACTTTGTTTACCATGATTGGTGCTGATGAAGATTTATTAACTACAATAAATTATAATTCACCGGTTCTCTTAAAATACAGCAGAAATCTCGAGTGCGTGATGCGACAAAGTCGAGCTCAAAAGTCAAGTGGCTTTTATTTCTGCTTTTTTATGGGGCGCACTAGTTAAATGCTCATTTCTCGACTTGAAGGTGACTCAGTTGAAACTAGTGATTTTCAGTCAGAATAGAGCACTTGTTGCAACATAATTAGAAGGGTTATGACTTTACAAGGCAATATGCACAAACATTCTGCAAGTCAAAAAAATACAACCCTCATCCGAGATGGATAATGTCAACATTTTGGCATCTCTGAGTTTCTTAAAAACACCTATTTATTCATGAAGATATGTTAGTCGGATATTCAGTCAAATGCTAGTTGTGTAGTGCATGAAGATTCATTTGCCTTGGCAACGGATAAGAGCTGGAGGGCTGGAAGCTTGGGTGGCATAATCGGAGCTTCTAATGAGCTACAACATCTTGCCGTACTACGCATTGATAAAGACATTGTCTTGTGCTATCTCTAGCACCCCCAGTTGCTAAGTGAATAGTACTGGTGAGCGGCAGGACTTTACGCTGTAGAGAAAAAAAATAGCTACTTTCAGTAGTAGCAGTGTGCGATTTCTGAGTAGTACGTTCCATGTTATACGGCCTATAATGGGGAAGGTGTATACGAGAGTTAGTGCTCGTGGCACAATTCACTAAAATTATTATTTATCTTTGAAAACCTCATATTTGAGACTAATTTATCGCCACAAGGCAACCAGAGGACGGGAAACTCTTGAGGTTTGATCAAAGGACCATTGACATTTATCATGATTACCATAACTTTGTGTATCTATTGTAAACTAAGACGTGAATGTCTTTTAATGTTCTTAGATCCCCTACAACAACCAGCTGCCAAGCGAGTACGTACGTCGTCGACAGCAGACAGCTGATCTGTTGGAGAGCGTTGAGAACTCGACTTTGGAGGAGTCGCCGAGTGTGCAAAAACTGCTGCCGCAGTGCGCATGTAGCGAGAGTAAACGACATTTCTTGGTCACATGCCTCTCTCTCAAGACAGGACTTCGTGCCTCCATTGAAGATGCTACTGGAGCCTGGGAAATTGATAATGTACGTTCCTTACCCCCTACTTTCTTCCTTTAGCGTTGAAAGAAATAACTTTGCCTATTGACAGTACTCAAAGTGAAGATTTGGGCAGAGTCGATGATGCTCGCTCCCCTAAATGCACCTCTTAAGCTGTATGAGTTTTTTTTTCAGAGGTCATAGGCATTCATGACAGCAATGAATCAACCAGAAAATCGATAAAACGGTTCTTCTTTCTAACTCCTTTTCTTAATCATTCTTGCCCTCCTTTGCCTCGAAGTCACTACTAATTTGTCCTAATTTGTTCTTTATTTGGAGGATGACAGTAATAAAGTGGACTACCTGGGAAATCAGTCATAAGCGTTCCCTCCTCACCCCTCTTCGCATTTCCTCCTATTCTTCTTCCATTGCTTCAAAGTTCTTCATACTCATAACCATGTGTACTCTCTCTTCCTTCTCTTAACTTTTTACTTTTGGTAGTGATCTGAATCGAGGCCCTTAGATATGTGTCGCCAAGGGGTACTTTGGTGTTGCATGGGCATTGAATGCATTCGCTGCACCTTGCCATTTAAATTCACCTATCAGAACAGAAATGTTCACTCAAACTATCGAAAAACACATTGGGTGTTGCTCAGTAGTTCAACACTTCGTCATTGTTTCAATTTGTCAGCGTTAGTGAGGTCCATGACGGAACTCGTTTAAAAATAACACGAAATTTTTACTGACCTATCCGGTCACAAGTTCGCAGCATTTGTTGACCAAGTTCATATCAAAATTACAAAGCCCGTTATCGGCAAAAGTTTTCTTGCCAATCAATGCTATCGTTATGCTTTGCAACAGATTTCAAGTGACTTCAGGTTTGCATAGAATTACGCCTTTTTAATTCCTCTTTTTCTTTTTTTTCCATAGCCGGAACCGTTTTTTGTCTCCTTCTTCCTTGCCAGCACAGCTGACAGTGGTACCCGTCTATCCGAAGATTTCTGTTGGAATCCCAACTCCCCTTTAGTTGAGGCCATGTTCTCTCCAGAGGTCTTCCGTCGTCTGCCTTGGCACACTGCCGACACCATTCCCTTTATCCATCACCAGCCTGTTAGTCACCAGCCAGGAGGGAAAACAATGGCTCCCCCTCCACCTGTACCCCTCAATCCGCATGGTTCACTCACTCCTATGCCCTCAAAGCTGGCCAAGTGTCGATCCGTTAGGATAATATTCCATTTACCTTTTAGCTATTGAAATGGATGTCATTGTTTCTCTGTCTTGCTACAGGCGCTTCTCTCACTTGATCCGGCCATCCGTGCAAACCACCTCTTCCTTGTATTCCGTGTGGATAAAGTACTTGTGGGCGGAATTAGCCAGGCCGCTGAGAAGTACATGAAAGCCGCGAGTGGTGGCATGGACGCAGGAAACGCACCTACCTCAAGTGACCTCAAGTCAGGCGCCGTGCTGCATAAATCTATGCAGTCCTACTCCAAACTCCTCGGTCGCTATCGAATGCCCTTCGCATGGGGCGCCAGGTCGGTAATCATTTCTAAATTTAGACGAGATGTCTGTTGGAATCGTTTAATTTGGTGGTTTTGTCTTCGCAGGTGGTTGTTCTCGAAAGAGACACAAGTACCTCTGTTCAAAATGGATTCCTCTAAGGTTTCCGAACCCTCCCTCCTTCAGTCGGTCCGCCAGCTCGCTCGACTTCTGACCCTCTCCAAGGAAACCTCTTCGGCTGAGGCGATGATGGGGACAAGGAAAACGGAGCTGGTCTTGTCACTGACTCCAGCGGTGCTGGAAACCCTGGAAAAATCGATAAAAGCTGAGGTGTTACCAATACAACTCCATGTGGCAGTGAATGAAGTCTCGAATGAAGTTGTCTCTCAATATTTGGTCGGTCTAGTGACCTCACAACTGGAGGCAGCACATTCAAAGCAGAGGATAGGCGATGGTGGTAAGATGCAGAAAGTGGGGCCCATTAACCTTCTTCATGTCAACGACTTTTCTCCTGAGGAGGTGGTGAAGGAGGTAGAGGTGTTCGTCACGCGAAAGGTGCGTGTGATTGCAGGAAAAAATTCGTATGGAGCGTTCGATCCAGGTCTGTTTCCCATCGTTTTAAACGTCCTAGAACTTTAATATCCCCTGATGTGATTTATTTGGAGAAATTTGGTCTTAAGCTACCTTTTATGTTGCCTTTCTGATTATTATCATTAGTCTCTTCGTGTTTTGTTCGTGAACCAATTATTAGGGCTCATCCATTCTTGTCACGGGCTTTTTCTGCGTTGCAAGGCACGGATATCTTTACCCTTCTCATGATAATGGTCTGATACGAGTTAAGAGAAAATGTTGCTCCTGTTCTTCATGGTTTATTTTGACTTAGCATCTATAAGAATCCAATTTCACTAATTTTTGCGCCTATATGCTATTCACTATTCCCTCTACCTCATCAGTTTTATTCGACGGTAGCAGCGGCTACAACAACGCACGCAGCAGTTTCCTCCTCTTCGGTGACAACAAACGCAACTCCATGTCCTCCCTTCGCTCTGAGGTATCGACTACTTCCACATCCTCCGCACTATCGAACGGTTCCACTGCCAATGGCACCGGCACCGATTCGGGGTCTGCCAGTCGCTTCCTCCGATTCTCCGCTGTACTCGCTAAGGCTGCCTCTCTTGAGCTCAGCAGTCTCGTCAGTGGTGTGACTCACGACGGGGCTGGTGCGGAAGGAGTGGTGGGTGCTGCGGCGTCGGCAGCGGCTGCCGCTGCAGTTGAGGAAGCGGGGACTCTGTTCAATCAGCCCCCCCTCTCACTGGTTGATCCCTATCGCAGCTTCGTGCACACTCTCTACATATATCCACAAGCTCTCAACATGGCTATTAAACATTCCTTTGGGAGGGTAAGTTTAATGTAGTTAATAAAATAATTACTTCGTTGAAATTAGCAGCAATGATTGCCTTAATTAAGTCGTTTGTAGTGACATTAACCCTCTCGTAAACCCTTTAAACTATTATTACTTTGTTAGAAAGTAATCGGTTAAACACCGGGTATAAATGATTTACCCTTATAGGCACGGAATTTGTGCTGCTTTATGGAAATGCGAGAGAGCGATGCAGTAGACGCGAAACCATTGAAGGTCTTCTACACCCGTCCTTCCCTAATTCAACCGGCCTTCGACACATGGTTCAACACTACTGTGCTGCATCACGACTCCTCGCCCACCTTCCTTGATGAGGCAAGTCATAAAGTGTTCTAAGGCTAATTAATGTTGAAACCTCTGTGTGATGAAGAAAACCTTTTACGAGCTTCACGTACACATCGTTTCACTGGTTCGTCTCTTGTACCTCAGGCGAAAGTGTGTCTTCCGATAGTGCTGACACGACGGCATCACCTTCTCTTCCGTTTTTATCATGTTCGCTGCGATCTGGCTACTAATTCAACTGAAAAGACTTCCTCCACAAAGAAGGCTCTTGAATCCTCCACTGGCTTTGCTTGGCTTCCCGTACTTAACGAAGATGGCAGGTGAGGCTGAAAAGTGATCTCGCTTTTTCAATTCCTTTTATCAAGAAGTTTATTAGAAGAACAGTCGTTAATCCTGCGAATTGACAGTCTTAGTTAAGTAATGATGTTTTACTAGAAATTGGCGATTGATATTGAATTTTGTCGTTTTTCTGCTGAATTTCTATACTTTCACTTTTGTGTTTAACATTCCTTTTCAATGTTAGCCTCGTCTCTGGTACTATCTCGCTCCCCATCTCCCAGGATCTTCCCAATGGGTATCTTGATGCAACAGCTAAGTCCACCGTGAGTCGCTTTAGCCCATGCATCCATTCTTTGATCATCCATCCATCCACCTATCCACGCATCCTCTTTCACTCTTAATTCATCTTCCCTTGCAGCGTCGTCCGATGTCTAATCACCAGTCATCTTCGTCCACGATGGGTAATGACGTGCGTTTAAGCTCTACCACCTTTGGAATCGAGCCAGCATGGCTGGACAACAAGCGACCCCTTTTCACCCTTGCCCTCGAGCCCGTCTCCACAATGTATAGCCTGGACGCAAAGTTGGTGTCCTTCTTCGACACGTGTGCCTACAAACTTGCCGTCTACACGGTGCCCGTTGCTACTGATGCTGTTGCTCCGGTAGGAACAAGGGTGAGTGTAATCTTTACTCTTTTTACGACGGTCTCGTTTATAAAGGACTGTTTGACTGTCCTGGTAGGTCCTCTTGAATTATCTAAATTTAAAGTCAGCAATGTAATCGTGGAACTTCAGGTGATTTATTAGCTGGTGAGTCTTGGAATCCGATGTAATTTTCCTTGATTTTGAGCCTTCTGTAAGATTTGCCAATTGACTGGATGAATTTTAAGTGAATTAAGTGATGTTTTTTTCGCCTTTTTGGTGGTGGAAGGCTGTCTTCCTGTCTTGTGAGATTTCTTGATAAACCTAAGATTTGATATAATTTCAATGGATCTTGGACAATATTCTAAGTACTTTAATCGGGCTGGAGCAGTTGCCGATTGATTGAGTAGATATCGAGCAGCTCATACTTTCTTTTTGCTGACTTTTTAGCAGAAGTGTGCTTAGCTGTCCTGGAAATTTTTTCGTTGAAATTACATGGTTGAACTTGAAATTCGATAAAGGCAAGACTATTTGACCATTCTCGTAGTTACGCTAAATTGTCAAATTCTATGACTTGGAAGTCAACTTCGTTGTCTTGAACTTCAGCCTAATGTTGACTTCCTCTGTTGACGTCTGCTCTTTGATAGCATTAGCAAGATGTATCCTATCATTACCAGAGCTTCCACTTTACCATTCTTTAGTGTTAAATTCTTTCAAAATCGGATTCTTCCTTTTAGAGTGTTCGTTTCACTACCGACGATAAGTCGTCCATCCCCTCACGATCCCTATTCCCCTCTGTTGCCATCTCCCGAATAAACACCACCACGGGCAAATTACTGAGCAATGCTATTAAATCGCTCCTGTTGGTGGAGTGCCATGCATTGGTTCAGTTTTTTCCCGCACTGGCCAACCAGATTCTCGAGGTACTGCTGGTCAGCTCTGCAATGAGTCAATTGGAGACGAGTACGGCGTCGGTAACAGGAGATGCTGGCCAGTGGTTGGCGCTTTGCCAGGATATGATTCCTGGTGGGGTGTGCGATCTTGCCAAAACTGCTGTGGGGTGAGCGGTCTTTGTTTATTAGGTATCAATGCTACCAGTTAATAGTAGTAACATTAAACATATGCGATGACTCGATTCACGGATAGACTGCTACTATTTATTTTGCATTTAAATATAGGAACCTAAAAGATTTCTCAAACTTTTAATTTTACTTCATGGTATATGTCAAGTTGGTTATCTTTTACAACTAATTAATCTTTTCAATGGACAAACAGTTCAAGCTAATGCAATGATTGTTTCAATGCAAAAGTCGCGTAAAACCTATGAATTTTATCCAAAAATAGATTCAATGAAGTGACACCCAAAGTGTTATCATTTATTTTCGGTCGTGCCTTTACAATCATCTGGATGGTATTTGGCTGCCAATTTTAAATTTCTAATTTCATTTGGAAGATTCTTGACGGAGAACTCCCTGTTGCAAAGGTGTAAAAGTGCTGTTGAATTTTGTACAAACTTCCTGTTTTATTTTTCTCTCCTACTTTTTTAGAACCTTTTCGTTGATTCTGTGCATCATCGAGGATGCTCTTTCGGGCTCTACCACCACCTTCTCTCCCTCCGCGTCCCTCTTCTCAAAGTCAACCCAAAACTTCACGACAAGACCCGTCTTGTTGAAGAATTTCCTTGAAGTACGCTTTACTTTACATCTTGTACCTTGATATCATGATTAAATTTTGATTGATGCGGGGATTAGGCCCAAATTTGAGTGTTTCGTTCTTTATTTACACCTAGCAAAATGTATTTATCTGGTTAGTGACGACTTTGTGCGTATATTTACCGCCTGCGTTGTCTTTGAAGACCCATTAAGGACGCACAAATCTGGAAGTGGCTCTATTTTTGCTATTCATAATGGACGGAGGAGTAATAGTCTGGGTGGTGGCACGACCAGATCGCCATATCGCTAGCGTGGTAATCAGATCGGAGTAGACAGAAAGAACTCGTACTTGATTGTTTCATTTGCAAGTTTGCGTTATTGGAGTTCGTTTAATTTGTGCAAAACTCAAGACTTTGGCAGCTGTAAGAGTTGGTGGTGCTTTTGACAGCTCTTCTCTTGTTACTTATCGATGGTAGATGCCATCTGTGACGTCTAGGTGTGGAATCGCGAATTGGAATGTTGCCTCAGTCTGATCGAACAGAAGGGCTAAGTCTAGCAGCATAAATACCTCGAACAGATGTCATAGCACTAGCGTCGTAGCTGGTTCGCAAAAGTCGGAAGAGTTTCTCTTATTCGAATGGAAATTTATAAAACAAATACCATTTTGCTTTAGTTTTCACTGGACCCCAGCACCCTCTGTTCCTCGGCCTCCGACATCTACAAACTCCCCACCGCTGGTTCCTGTGCCCACTTTCTCCACCACGCCGTGGTGCGTGGAATGATAGCCCTCATGGTGGATCCCTCTTGTCCCTCTGAGATTGCGCACAAATTCTTTGTTAACGCGTGGTTTTTCTTCAAAGTGATTATTAAGTCGTTGGCTCAACACCTCAGCTCCTCCAGTCGATACAAGGTGATAGAATATTTTTTATTGAATTGACCTGAATGGTGCTGGTTTTAATCTCTATTTGACTGGCTGTCCGTAGTTTGAGCGCAAGGAATGGGGGCGCTTGTCCGTTGCATTCAAGACTGATCTGACGGTCCTTTTACGACTTGTTGGCAAATGGATGGTGGAGATGTGTGCAGAACGCGATGAAGGGGCTTCAGAAGGCGGTCCTTCCGATACTGGTTCAACCCGTAGTAGTCAGTCGTCCTCTGTACCGGGTGGTGGTTGTGGTGTCTATGATACCCAAGTGGTGGAGACCTCCAACACGCATTCAAAGGTTGCTAAAACGTTGGGTGCGGAACTGGCTGATAGTACTGCCGATTTCCTGGAAAAATTGCTTCTTCTCATTGATCGGGGTTTTGTGCTGCAGCGGTTGAGGGATTTGCTAACAGTTTTGGAGATTAGACACAACATGGTAAATGCTTTTGCTTAAACGCATTCAAATCTACTTTTGGAGGTAGTCGGGCTTTGCTTTCCCACTTGTTTATTTCCACTTAGTCTCCCATTGAGGTGGATAATTTCAACTGTCTTCGCTACCGTCTGTTACAGCGATTTTCAGAGACCCAGTTCTTTGTCCAGATCAATTTGCCTTCACTCAGTCCTCACCTTTCAGGTAGGCTAGATTGCTATTTCTTTAGCTTGCTACAGCTCAAATACATGTTCATTTTTGCCCGCGGTGTTCACTGGAGGAAACAGCGCTCTTATGTTAGTGGCAAACAAGCATTTAATGTACTCTGATATCTCTCTAAGAATTGTGAAGCACTTGCTCATTTAATTATGCAACACAATTAAACATCATTGAAATAAGCGGCTATTACTACTCATTTAAGTGGAATAGATCCATTTTTAATATTGTAAATAAGCAGGAATGGTTCCCCGCCCAGTCGAAACTCCAAATTTCAGTATACTTTGACGCATGTTGTTTGAATCCTGCTGAGTGGTTTCGAGGAGAAGTGTACTTCAATCTTACTTTAAACGAATAACGGCCACACCTCATCGAGCTTTGTAATTCTACCCACAAAAAAATTAGTAGCACAAGCTTTTTCTTCGAAAGTGCACTCTAAATTGACATCCTAATTGTCGGAAGTCGCCTGGAAATAGGTATTGACTATATTTTTCCACCCACCCTTCATTTCGAAGATCGCCGAGAGGAATTAACTCTAAGTGAACGTTTCTGTAAGGAGCACTTTGTGGTGGGCTTGAGTCTGCAGCAGGTGGCTTGCGTGCTGGCCGGCTGTGCAGACGCGGGAGGTGCAGTCTCCACTCGGAGTTTGCGTCAACCCCTCCTTCTCCTCCTTGCTCAACTCGCTAAGGTGACTTTTGACCCACGCTACGCCACCTCGCGTCGACTGCTCTCGCGCATTTACATGCTCTATCTGCCGCTGGTGAAAATCGCTCTGGAGAATATCAATGCGCTAGGACCGCCTGGTGCGAAGTGTTGATTTTTTGTCTCCTGCTTCGGGTTGGTAGTTTTGCCGATTGCTGGCCGACTCCTAGTTTCAGTGCCATCTATTCGATCTATTCTACGGATTTTGACTCGATGTGTCGTCACTTTGATGATGTTTAAATTCTGCAGATAACTTGACGGAATTCTCTTGATTGCTTTTAAATTCAACATATTTAAGACTTTCTTTAGTTCGTAGACCACACCTTTGTCTCTCGTCTCAAATAGTTTAATTTCGTCAAAATATTGATTACTTTTAACCATTATTACTGCCAATTGCGTATGGTACAATGCAGATACATTTGATTACCTTCCCTACAGCCGTCTTCACATTATTTACCTTGTTTGACTGATCAGATTACTCGGCCAATGAATGCCAAGCATTGAATTGTCTGTTAAAGCGGGGTCTTCACTCATCTCTCATTAGTTTGTCCTGTGAATCGCATTACTACCAATCAAATGCCCCCTATTTCCGTTTGGTTCGCTCCATGGTGGAGGTTGTGTTGGGAAACAATTGCAAATCTTTAGCACATTTATCCATAGTTTCATCTGAAAGTGCTTCAATCAATAGAACCGAATTCGTGTTTGAAAGTTTAGTCATTTATCTTACGGGGCTTTTGATGAAATGTACTTTCCCATTGTTTCTCTTTTTTTCGCAGGTCTTCAATTGCGCGAGCTAGAAAAGGTGAGTAGTCATGGTGTCAGTTCATTGGGTGATGCCACCGGTTGTGATTCACAGTATCGACTCAAGTCGCGAACGTCGCACAAGCTGCGAAAGCTTCACGGCCACAATCACAACAGCGGCCATCAGCAGCCACGACAGACGAACAAGAAGGCCCCGATAGCGCGTCCAAGCAATATGACTACGCTGTCTGATGGTAGTATAAGCTCCCTCTCTTGTCCCACTACGTCGGCATCCAATTCGTCTAATTCTTCTTCGGAGCGAAGATCGAATGCCTCTTCCATTTCTTCCTCCTCCTCCACTTTCATCGGTCCTGATGGAAAGGTGGCACCGGAGGTACTAAAACAGATCGCTGGATTTAATAAAGGTAAGTTTTCAGTTTGTCGAGGCATTTTCATGATGCACTTTCTATATCTACTCATTTAATCAGGAATTGATGAATGTTGGAGTCTGGGTGCAGAATAGACTGCTATGAGGGCTAAAACAAGTAGTATAAGCCTAACTTGTCCTACTTACTCAAAGTTGTGCTTGAAACATTCGGGTAGTTCAATAGCTTCGGCAAGCTTTAAGTAGGAATTCTGTTTGGTTTATTGTTTTGCGCTTATTTTGAGAAAAGGTAAGCAATTACAGCCTTTTCAATAAGAGCAACTGCCTAATATTTGGGATTTGATTAGCGGTAGCCTTTTTTCATTGGAATGATCTTTGGGTTTTTTACCTTTTGGCACAAACCTCAACGTCTCAAAGTTTCTGTTCCCTTGAGCGAGTGTTACTGGACGCTGGCGGTTCGGTATCACAGATGAGTGGGCAATAAAAGTGATTTACAGAATAAAGCCCTCAATTTATTCCTTTTTTTCTTGCGGTTTCAGTGCTTCCACTTCTTGTAACGTTACGAACTATTCAGTCAATTTTGTTAACAGCTCCTTATGGCCTACCTTGATTCGTTTGATGCTGTGCAGAATTTGAGGTTAAGGTGATTGTCTGAAGTCACTACGACTTCGGCAGTCCTCCTCCCGCGGATCTTTACTGATTTAAGCATCCAAAGCACACGCCTTCCTCCTGTAACGTTTCGCGCATCATCCAGCCAGCGAAATCGAAACCATTAGTCCTTTTTACTGAATTCGTTTATCGTTGCTACCAATGTGGCGCTCGAAGTGCCTCTGAAGGCGTCGTGTGATTTGCGGTTCAAGGAGTTAGTAAGCCTAAGAAACGGTTGGGAGACCAGTAGAGCTCTCTTCAGCCAACGTGTAGACGGAATCGCACGGTCCGGTATCCTGCTATCATGCTTCAGTACTACTGGTCAATCACAGGTTAACCTATTGAGAATGCTTTTCCCTGCATTTAGAAGATTGCTGTTTTTACAGGTGGTTCGCTACAGTATGTGGCACCACGTAGGCGTCTGCCAAACGAAATATCAACAACGATAGCAGCTAAGGCAAAGTTTGGAAGCACAGCGACTCTCACGGAGGGCGGCAGTGGCTGTGTCAACAAAGACGAAGATGAGGATTCGGAAATTGGAAGGGTGGACTCCTCCAATCACTACTGGTACGCAAATGATGGCGGCGACAATGGTGGTGGGGATAGCAATGGTGACTACAACTCCGATAGTAAGTACCCAGTCGTGTTTATTTAAGGGCAATAAAAGTATTGATAATGATAGATTTGTCGTAGTCTTTCGTTGGAACCCTCTAGACTGCGAGTTCAGCCCCCGATAATTCATTTTCATACGACAAAATCGTAGTATTTTCCATTATGGTAACAGTTGTAGTTATTTCATAAAGTTTCGGTGCTAAGTCGGCATGAAATATGTCTCCGCGTTGACACATTACTAGGAGCACCATTAGTAGTATTGGTACTGGCCTTGGCTGAAAATCATGGTTAATTAGCTATTTGGAAGGCACGAAATCGCGATAGCTGTTGCTTTGATCAGTCTACTTATCGCCTTCATAAGTAGTATGGTTTTTCTGTCTATTGACACTATTCATGGGGGAAATTTTCACTCATCTGCATAATATGGCTACATCTCGTGAAGCAGGGAGAAGTCACTTCACTTACGCCAGATGTGTGGCCAGCATTTTTCGTTTTAGTTGACGAAAATGACGATGAGTGGCCAGAACGAGTGCTTGAAATGGCGGGCGTCTTGCCCTCGGAAAAGGTCGATGTCGCCGATAGTCAATCGCGCCCTCCGCCACCCTCCATTGTACACGATGCCAAAACAGGGTCAGTTTTTGCGTATCCCATTAGTTTATCAGGGTTGGCTCCATAAATACCAGTTCATAAAAATAAAAATAGGTATTTAAATCTTGTATGGCCCTCAGTGTTATCCAGGGAGTTGGATTAAAGCACACTATTATAGAGGAATTGTTATTAACTCCTAGAAGGATCGGGCGGTCATACTGTCATGCGTAAGCACAACCTATGGAGATTAAAGAGCTCTTGCAATTAAACTAACACTAATTTATAATGTCAAGTCACTGTTACTATTCTTTAAAGTTGACGTGGTATTCACGCCCAGATTCATTTTTCTATTTCTATCTTCATACGAATTTTCCCTGAAATTTGGATGCAGGAATTGGCTTTGAATTGATGGACCCCCAGCTTTTTGTCAAGTTACATTCTTTATGTGTTTGATTGTAACGCTGGTAATCAGTTTAAGGTTTTGTTTAGATAAATGTATGAATAGTCTCAATTTTTTTCCTCTCTAAACAAGTGAATAAACGACACGTAGGTATTTGCGACCACATAGTTGTTGTCGTGACTTTCAAAGTGATTCGGTTGTAAGTTTATTAAATGTGCAATCTAAGAGTGACTGATTTTAATGGTATACAGTTTCTCCATTTGTGGGATTTTTAGATAGGTAAAACGTTGAAAGTACCCTCTCAGTTTCTAAATATCTTAATCAACGCTTTGTGGATTTTTGAAATATTTACTTGATAGAGTCATAGTAAATCGTTAACGCGTGGTATTTTTTTCCGACCACGTTTTACAACTTATAGTTTTCTGGTTTGGCGTTCATGAAAACTATTTACGTATTATCATCAGTGGTATGGAGCTCTGAATTATGCGGGCCTGCGTGTAGCGGCGCAGCGAGGACACTACCATAATGTAGGGCTAAAGATTACACCTCAAATACTTTTAGATAGGTTTTTAAATCTTGGATTCAAATTGTGTAATTTTCCTATCTTAAACTGGCCATTAAAATTAGATTTTGCACGCTTCCAAGTTGGTGCTTAACATATGGATACAAATAGCAGAGATTGGATTGTACGATCTTTAAAGCCAGTGACCATGGCTAAAATTCCGCCTGATGCTACGGCTAATCACGATATTTGACTTATTTTCACAGCCACTATTTATTCCCCCCTTTCATCGAAAGGTATCATGCGTTCCTTCAATTTTAATAGACAACGGCCTCCTCAGGTACCTCAATCCTCAGCAGGACCACCTCCGCTACCACCATCTTCGTCATCGTCCTCCTCAAAAGTGGGATTCCAGACTGAACCAACGCAGTTCGAGTACACATTTCGTCGGCACATACACCGCCATCCTCATGTACATCAGTTGCCCCCTCAACACCACCTCAACGACAAGTGCCAACGCGACCTCTACATTTGTCTCCTCCAACTCCTGGCCAACCTGGCCGAGGAACCTGTCGTTGCGTTGCTGCGCAGTCTGTCCGAAACTGAACGTGCCGACTTCCTCAAACTCCTTACGTATGTTTTATAAACTCACTGAAGCCATTTAGGTGGAGGCTACTTTGTCGGTTGGTTCTAATTTTTCGCTCCCACATTAACAACAAACCACATGTTTGCAATTCTACCCAAATCATCAAAGATCGTCAGATATTAAATATTGGCAGCAGGACAAGTGTCATACTTATCCTCTAGAGCTAAGTCCACTTTGTGTTTAGAGTTCCACTTACTTTTTATCTTGTTCCCTTTTAGGTTCGCTATCCAGCACTTGAAATATCGCGGACGAAAGTGCATCGCCAGGTTTAAGTAGGTTTGCATCTTTCCCTTTGATTTGATCTTGATAATGCAACTTGTATCTCTGTGTGCTCCCTTTAGTACAATTAGTACTAGCTCAGTCACCCAGCGTGGAACATTGGGTTCACCGCCAAAATCTGCCACTTTGGATAGTGGTAAGTGCCCTTTCGCTCGTGGCCAACTTCAGTTTCGATGTTGCTTTAAAGCAACTCGTTTTGGTACCCCGAGTTCACACTTGGGACCCATGGGACATACCTATTATAACTGCTTTTAAATTTTGTTTCCCTCAGTTAAGGAGAGAGTTACGCGTCCTCTAAACGCCACTTTCCTGGATCTCAGTGAATTAAATTGTTCGTTTTGTTTACAAATTATGTTTAGAATATCGTGTGCTGTTGGAAGCGAATATGGCCACCGAGGCCGGTCTTATTGTTCTGGATGTTCTCAACCTAATGAGCAACACTTTTCGAGTAAGTCCTCCTCCCTTTCCTCTGTTTTGCTTAGCTAATTCTGCCAGTTTGTAAATTATTTTGAGTCCTCAATTGTGAAATAACCTTTATGATGATTATTTAGAGGGACTTAGAGACAGGAAAGCCCTCCAATCCTGTCTTCCAAGGTATACTTGACGTCTATGTCTGTCTCCTCTCGACTGGCCAATCGGAGCGCCTACTCAAGCACACCTTCGCTTCGCTTCGCGTCTTTATCTCGCGTTTCGCCAAGGTACATAGGAACGTAGACAGTGCTATTTCATTTATGAACTCCTGATTATCTTACAGTGGGGAACTTATATATGCATTACTTTATCATTCGCACACTAGGTGCTCTTCTCAGAGACTACGGAGGCACTGGCGCGGATCTGCATGGCGGGGTTGCGTACCTCAAACCTCAATCTCCTACCCTGCACCGACGAAGAAGGGGGTCAATCGCCTACCGCTCTTACCCCTGTCGTCGGCACCTCTGCCATCACCCTGTCGTCGCACAGTAGTCGTTGCACTTTTGATCAAGCCAGCGCAGTCCATGTGGACATTCTTCGACTGGAGGCTTGTGGTCTCATCTACCACATGTGGCGGACCAGTTTTGAAGCCTTTGAATCGAAAGGATTCAAGAGGGTGCATTTGCAGGTAAAAAGTGGCTAATATGCAGTTAGCCCCTCGTGAAGTAGTGCTTGATATTTTATGCAGCCGAAAAATTGGTGACAAGTGGTCCTTGATTTTCAATCCTTGAAACAACCTTTCTTCAATTCATTTGAGTTGTTTTCCGGTTTTTTTTCCATTAATTGACAGATATGTTAATTTGGGGGGGGTGGGGGGGGGGGAATTTATCTTTGTTATCAGCTTGTTTTCTCATGAAGCATGATTTATCAATTAGTCGACTAAGTGAATGGTGGGTTAAAGCTAACTTCAATACACTGCAGAAGAAATTCTTCATAGATCAACCTAATTGTTCGCTTAATCCACCCACCTATTCATTGCATAAAGGCGCCACATCTACACTAGAATCACTTCATGCTTTATAAATTGATTGCGTTTTCCCCTCTTCATCGTCCACAGTTGATCATCTCCCTCTCCAAACTGGTCGGTGACATCGGTCCAGAGTTCGAAGCAAGTTTGAGTCTTCTTCACAGCCTCGCAGAGATGGACATCCAGCGCGGCGGTAACGGTAGTGGCATCGAATCAACTTACGCCCGGTCGATAAGTCAAGGTGCCTTGCTGCAGGCCCCGCTCTGCGGTCCAACTGCTAATGTATTCATGGAGGGCATTGAGGATCTCATCAAGCGTATTCGTACCGTACTCACTGCCACTGAAGAGATGCGCCGGTATGGTAATGATCTCTATCGTAAAATCGACCTCCAGTACTCCCTAGCCAAGTCGTATGCCAGCAATCCTGTCCTTCGACGGTGCGTCTCATCATAACTTTTGTCCATTCATAAAACGTGGGCGAAATTTGTCCTGATGACATTTAACTTCGTAGGACGTGGCTAGAAAAGTTGGCTGAGTTGCATTTGGCCTCAAAGAATATGGCTGAGGTGGCTATGGCCAAGCTGCACATTGCTGCTCTCATGGCTGACTACCTTAACAGGAGGGGTGAGTCGTTATTGCCGCTTAAATGCCTTTAGGTAGCTGATCTTTGGGAACTGCATTCATTGCCTACTTGTATTACTTTGTTAAGGTTTACTGGAGCGTAAGTGAACTAAAAACACGAGTACACGATGAGCTGGCTAGATGACTTTAATCAATGATTTGTGATTTGCTTGCGCAAAACACTGAGTTGGAACCAGTACTAGTGGTATTGGTGATGTTAACTTGTGTTCTTTTCTATTCAAGGTGAATTTCCCAAAGGCTGTGATGCCTTCTGCAAGGTTTCAGCGAATATTCGACTGGAAGAAGGCTCGCTACTCTGTGATCCGGCAATTATTGAACTTTCCTACAACCAGGTGTTTTTGCCTGTTTATAGTGTTTTTCCAAACCTCTCCATGGCTTTTTGGGTGGGATTAAGTTTTCATTGGGTTGGAATTTGTCATCAAATGACCTCTGCTATCGGTTGAAAAGCATCATGTTATCTTATGAAATCAGCCGCTCAACTTTTTTTCGTAATTATCAGGAAATTCCTCTCACTATATTATTCGAAAACTTTGATGCCTCGATTTGGCTTCTAACATGCAGGTAGTTAGTCATCTGAACGACTCTCTAGGCATGTGAGTCATGAGGATTCAAATGAAGAAAACTGGGGAACTCAAGTTCAGGGCTATTTTGATCAAAAAAACTTGATTATTTTCTCCTGGTTCATGTCCCTTGTGTGCGGAGGATCAGGGTCTAGTTAAGACATGGAGGACCTTCTCGCGGTAAGTTACTCTAATGTCTGAATGTAGACTGCGGCATTGATTAGATTTAGCGCTCATTTCTGCCACAGGGGAATAATTTCCTCTTTGGGCTCAAAAGGCTGCTAGACATGGTGCTTATGTGGATGGATAAAAGATATCACTTACTGATTCGTGAGTTAAGGTCAAGTCTCACATTAACTGTGGCGTTGGTAGGAGGATCTGCTGCGCGACGTGGCAGACGCGGCAACAGCGTTGGAGGCAGCAGGCTTGTTTGAGGCCCTGCAACCTGTTTATGCCCTTGTCACGCCGGTGTACGAGACACGACGGGACTATACGGCGCTGGCGCGCATCTACCATCATCTCGGCCGTGCATACGAGAATACGGCACGCGCTGAAGCTTCTGGGCAGCGTCTGTTTGCCTCCTACTTCCGAGTCACCTTCTTCGGGAAAGTGAGTGGCCTCTCCTCTTTGCCCTTCCATTCTGGCCTTACTTATCCCTAGTTCTGTCTCCGTCGGCCTTGTGTCTGCCTTATAATCCCTCAATTTACCACTGTCTAGCTCTGAATGCTTCTCCGGTCTGCCTGCTCCCCTGCCTCTGTGTCTATTTGGGTTTAAAGAGTGCTCTGAAGGCGGACGGAATAAGCATTGACGTACGGATGGGTTGGTCGCCCGTTACGAGTAAAATCATAAGCGTCATATTAATCTGCCGGGATAGTAGTCGAAACCTCTCAGATTGCACAGTTTAAACAAACATCATTTTGATACATGACTCCCTCCCTTGGTTCTCCCTATGGTCGCTCTTCTGCTTTGACTATCACAACGTGGTCAGTACGCGAAAAGCCACCCATGAGTTAGGGACTTTGGCTGTGCGTTGGTTTCTTCAACCTCGGTGATGTATCTTGCTAGGATTGTATATTCTTTGTTAACCCCATTGTAGGGCCTCACTCCAGGTAAGAACAGATGCTTAAAAGTAGATACTCACGGAAGCAGCATTCTGCATCCACTTTCTCTCGCTGCATTCCTCCAGCTTCATTACTGACTATGGTCTTGTGGACGCTATTCACCTACCAGAAGCTCCCAGACTCATTACCTCTTATATAATTATCTTCCCTTCATATATTGAACGCATTAGTGTCATTCCAATTGCCAGTTAATCTATTTGCGAAAAGTGGACTTGGCTTCTGTGTTTTTTAATGCCCTCATCTTTTACACAGAGTTTTGAAAGTCTTGCGGGAAAGTCCTATATCTATCGAACGGAGGCATGGCAAAATATCAATGTGTTTCTGCAGAATCAAGTCCGAATCCATGAAGAACGTCTTGGTGTTGGACACGTGGAAAAGCTGACCGAAAATCACATCGATCCCTCCAGGCTCTCGCCTGGGAAGGCCTACATTCAGGTTACTTTCGTGGAACCGTATATGCCTACAGACATCACCACTCACCGCACCTCCTTTGACCTTCACCACGATGTCCGCGACTTCTTTTTTGAAACGCCCTTCATCATGCAACCAGGTTGAAAAACTCGTAGTTTAGAGCGTGGACCTATCAATAAGAGATATGCAGGTGAAATTTACTGTCCTTCTAGGCATGTCTACAGACGCGTGTCTCCTGTCTTCCGGACCGAAGCGGACGGACGATCTGACCGCGCAGTGGAAACGACGCACGATACTGACTACGGAAGCGGTATTTCCACATCTTCGCTCGCGTCTGGGAATTGTCTCCAGCCGCGATATCGATCTGTCCCCTCTGGACGCTGCAATCGACGCGATTCAAGTTAAAGTGCGAGAACTGACCGCCCACATTCCGTGTGCGCCTCAGGAAAGTGCTAACGTTTCAGGTAAGCGTCTATCCCATTTATCAGTCACTGGCTGTGGATTGCGGAATACTTCTAACGGTTTTCACTGTTTTCAACAGCTCTTCATCTTTCGACGACAAAGAATCAACGAGGAGTATGCGTAACTACTGGTGCATCTCCAGTGGGTGACATCGGTGAAAGCTGGGTAGAGACAACCGCCAAGGGGGAATGCAGAGTGCCCCTATTGCTTGATATGCAGTTGCAGGGTGCTCTGCTGCCCACTGTAAATCAGGGACCGATGGCCTACGCGCATTCTTTTCTCGCTTCCTCACGGTCCCAACTGCACCCACCAGAGAAGATTAGTCGACTCAAACGCCTCTTCTTGTAGGGTTTATTGCAATTAAGCATTATGACTGCTTGGTTATGTGCGCAAATGGCAATGTTTGGTTGACGAATTCTAGTGATTTCCTCACCGTCTGTCTGGTGCTTCTAACACGGTACCGATCGGTAATGCTGCGCGTGCACCCGGAAAAGTATAATGCAATGCATGATGCCTTTGACCGATATCGAGTGGATTTGAGTAACCTTCTTAACGAAGAGGTTGGTTTTGAAATCATTTTGTTGCCATCTACCAATCAGGTCTACTTTTGGGGTTGTGGGAGTTCTGCTTATCTCTTAACTCCTTTACCTGTGCGTATTTGGGGATGTTTCAAACTTACTTCATCTCCAACCCTTGGGTACTATAAAAGCAGTCATTTATCATTGTGAATGTCACTGAATGCTGATTCCAAAGTGGAATTTTTACCTTTGATTTAGAGAGAAAAATGCATTTTAACCATTATTATTGCTGATTACAGAAGTCTTTCGGCTGAGCTTCTTATGATTTTAACCCCAGTGCTGCAGCCATACTTCTTTCTACTGACCCATCTTACGATGGTTTTGTCTCCTCAAGGTGGTGGTGGATGAGATGCGTCTCCAGGTTGGTCCCAAGTCTCAATTCACTTGGGCGTCGTTGACATAACCCCCCTCCATCCCCTCTTCTGCCAGAAACTCGTCTTTCTCTGCCGCCGCCACTGTCGTCTCACTCCACTCCTTCCCATTACTTTCCAATGTCCGCTTGTCTTCCCTTTGCATTCCGTCCCTGCCTAACTCCCCTTTTGATGAATCAATAGACCGACCTACTTCTAAAGGCAGGCAGAGTGGGTCTTTCCTCTGACGGAGTATAGCCGGTTTATCAGTAAGAAAATGGGCTATGGGGGAAAAACTTCATTTACCACACGTAAAGAGAGGTAGATTAGCATTTTTAGATGAAAATACCAACCCTGCCTTTTACTTAGCTCCATCAAAACAATGCAATGGATAGGAAGGCATGGTCTGCTTTGGGATCGAGGCAATGGCTACTAAAATGATGAGTTTTAGGGTGATTTACTTTAGAGAAGTGCAATATCCTATCCTTATGCTGGTTGATAGACTCGTTTAGAACTATTCAAATGATTTTCTGTGTTTTAAGCGAAAGTGTGCACAAGGCGTGTTATAACCCCAATATGGAGCACGGAAGTCGTTCTGACAACTTATTCCCTCTCCGAGCCTTCCTTTCCCTATCCTATTAGTGTAGCAATAAACCGACCCAGGTTGAAGGATAAGTCACACGATAGTCACTGGATTGTCTTCTGTAACACGTACGTTCTTAAAGAGCAAGGTCAACTGGTTTTCCTAGCCTAAAATCTGACAGCCCCAAGAGGGTTGAGCCAAATAATTAGCTTAGGAATTGAAAAAGGATAGGTGTGTAGTTTATTTTGAAGGTCAGAAAAATGAGAAAGAGGGCTTTCTAGTGCGAAAATATCGAAAACTAAGGTTTTCAGATGTTTTGGTGAGCATCTTTTAAACGGTAAAATAGGCATCGCATGCACTTAGATGAACTTCATGGCTCGGAATTAAGTCGAACAGATTTAGATGACAGATGCTGAAAAGGTTGCATCAAACTTCTCATTTAATTAGCTTAACAAACGCTTGCGAGGCATTTTCAATCTCACTGTAGCCCTCGGGTCGGATCTGCAGATGTTGCGAGGCCTACGATTCTGAAAGTGGCTTTACTACAAACCCAGGCAGCGGATGCATGTCTACTGGTTTCAATCACAGAAAGTGACATGGGATTCCAGTTATCAGGTATGTTTGCCCGACAGCTGTCATTATTTGGCAGATACGTGCTTTATAATTATACCTTCATTTTGTCTTATGTTGCTTTGATTCAACTGACTCTAGAAAGTCACATGAAGACGTCAACGCCTTGCCTTTTGGAATAGAGGTGGTTTTTCTGCCATGTTTAACCCATCGGACTCATCATTCTCCGCGCGGTTTCTACTTCAGTTTAGACGATGTGGTCTACTGGTCATGGTTACAGCCTTTCGGCCATTCTGTACGTTAAAAATAAATTTTCTTTAGCGGTATGACTTTGTTGGCTTTTTTTATGACTAAAGAACGAAAGGTCATCGTACTTCCTCAATATGACACTGATGAATGGAAGTTCAGTTTGTTAGTGGTCCTCTGAAACAATGCCTTGGGTATCAAATGCCTACCACACTAAAAAAGGCTTAGAAAATTGTTGAAAGATACGAATGAGCTGTTGTTGCTCGCCTTGGATGCCAATTAGCCACGTTCAAATGAAAGTTTTGCAAGTCCGGAAACGCTAAGGCACTGGCTGCTACTCTACTCACCGTACCTATAACCTCGACAAAGACGTGGCAACTGGCAGTTTATTCCACGGATCACATTCATGTGATGATCCATCTGTTGCCGTTATTATGCGTTGATAATGATTTTTGGACTCACTACTTTCCCGGTGCTGGATTGTCTGAATATGTGGGACGCTGTGGACGGGCCACACAAGGCAGTGAGCGAAAACCGAAGGCAACTTTTACCACTTTTAGCAACTTACCAGCCAAAAAATACCTGAGTCCTGCATAATACGTACCACAGAGTGAAGATTTCATTGTGGGCTATGCAGCTTACGAAGCCAGGAAGATATCGCAATTCCCCAAAGCTCTTCGCTTGGATTTTCGAAAAAAACTGCAGTCATATAGTGAGAACGACAATGTTGCACTTCATCGGAAAAGTGCGGAGAGTGCACATCCATTGCAAAGATGCATCAGAAGCCTCAGATGTTAAAAGGCGATAGTAAAAGCAGCTCTTCCAATAGTACCGATTGGGGTTTTCCCGATGCAGAAACGTACCGCTACAGCTAACTCACTAAAACTATCACCACCTACAACAAAGTGATCTTGAGAAATGGCAGTAAAGCTGGTTCCTAGTGACTCAAACTGCCCTGAGTGTTTTTATCTGATCCTTAAAAAGGGACTTCAACCCACCACTTCAAAAAACGGATCGAGACAGCTCAAGCCGACAAATTAACGAAGGTATAGCTTTATTGTATAGTCGCCCGATGACCCAACCAAAACCACCAGCGCCCATTCATGCGGTCTGTTTATCTGGCTCTTGAATGAAGAACTGGCCGACAGAAGGTTTAAAGGCGTGAGCACTGCGTGCCATAGCGTCGAAGGTGACCTTCTCCTTGATGTTGGTCGACTTCACTGAAGCCTCGTGGTTAGTGATGAAGATCCACTCCTCATCATCCTTTCCCTCCCCCTCCTTCGATGAGGGAGGTAGCAGCTTCCAATGACGCGTTTCAACCACAGAAGTCAGCTCCCCCTTCGATTTGATGTCTAACAGGGCCATTAGCAGGCTCTTAGAGATGCGCTCGTACGTCGTATCGATTACATACGCAATGACTGTAAAAAGAAAGGAGCTATTTAGAGGGCCCTTTAGGCATAAGGCACACCCAACCCTTAAACTCAAAAGTTTTTAGCTCTTCTTTTTGGGGACGGTGAGGAATCAGAACCCTAGTGTCACAGAAATGAAGTATAACGAGGGAAATGTATGCTGAAACGGTACTAGACACAAAATGCAAACTAGAATTAGATGTAATGGAAGTAATACATATCACTTCACACTGACCACTTTAACTATATTTCAAAAGCAGACTTTGGCCTATGGAATTTTACGAATGAATTACTACTTCCTTGGCGTAATTATTGTGAAACCGTTTATACAAAGGCCAAAATAGTTACCGGCTTTTCCAATATGCTTTCCGCTGTGGAATCAAGGAAGTTTAACTTGTCTGGTGAGAATGTGACCAATGAAGGCTTGGCAAGAATGGCGAGACATTGGGTGACATTATTTTTGAAATTTAGACTTAAACACACCAATCTGACGTCGGCCACATGCCCGATGACCAGCATCATAAAGGAGATCATTTACTCCATCAGTCGTGCACAAAAGTTAAAAGGGAAAGAGCGCAATTTAAACAAACGAGGTACCATTCATCACCTACTCAGTAGTGGTTAGAACTAGCAAGTCCTAAAACTTTTTTTGGTGCAAGGTGAGGATTTTCAATGGATAGAGGCTAAACATAATCACGGTATATACAATCCAAAAGCTGCAAATGATATTCACTTCATGCTCAGAAGAGACGAAATGAAAATATTTGAACAAACAGTAAAGGTACTCTCAATTTCTCATTTCACTCAACTTAAAAAACGGAACAAAAACAGCTCTTCCCCACAACAAAAAACTTATAGTTACGGATGCCAAATACTTAGGAGAAAACCAGCTCAAAGCGAAAAAAAAGGAAAAGCAACCTACAATTAGGCAAATAAATTATCTGTTATCCCAAAGATAGCTAGAGTAAGAAAACTGGCCTGCTCATTGCAGAAACCTGGCTTTAAATAACTGAGAGTTTTAGCCTACTATGATGAAGTGAGGGCATGTGCCATTTAAATAATAACAAGATTGCAAGTTCCCCGAAGTAATGAGGGTAAACATCGGCCTAAGGCAAAACCGATCGCAAAGTGATAGGAACCAAACATTTTTAAGCAGGAGACATAATGTAATAAAACAGAGGTCAGTAAATATGGATAGAGTGGATCGTCGGACACAGAATATGCGGTAGGAAAAAGTATGGGAAAACAAGCGGGAACATTACTGGCTTATCAAGCCAATTCACGAAATTTAGGGTAAAAAGCATCTGATGTGGTTCAGTGAATCTCAATCTGAACAAAAAAGAACAACTCACAGCTTCTTACAGAGCTGGTCCAATCTGAAATGTTGCCAACAACATCTTTGTTTTCCGCATAACTTTCCCAAAACTTCTGGAATTGGCAGGTTTCAAGAAGCGTCCCAAGGGTAATAATCGTACGGATGGGTTCCTCG
>NW_020170534.1:123862-125248 GCF_000524195.1 Echinococcus granulosus | reverse complement strand
CAATGGAATAAGGTAAGCACCAACTCACTCTCTCGGTATGAATCAGGTACTTGTACAGTGTAAGGTCCGTAAAAGGAAGATTGCCTATCGCCTTGAGCAATATTAGTCGTACTGCGTCAACATCGAATAGATCGGGATTGAATTGGTATCTAAAACGGATAATATTAAACGCTGGTCTTACAATCGAAGCATGACAAGATTTGCCTCGAAATCATACTCATTTTCTTTGATTTGCCATGCTAAGTGCTTTTTGAGCATAGGCAGATGCTCAGGATTATAACTGGAGACAATAACTTGAGAATTCCTTACGCTTCTATACCCTGTAACAAGGCATGAATCTTGTCCTTCGGATCTGCTTGTGGCATTTCACACGGATCTGGACGGAGATGGCGGGCTGTTTAAGCGGCAAAGTGGAACCAAGTGTTTTGATTGGTCATCCGTGGAGATGAAAAACAATAAATGTAATACTTCAAATAAAATAACAACGTTAAAATAGTGTAATTTTTAATGCGCACTCACTTGGAAGACTTTTTATTTGGTTTGCCGCCATAATGTTACATAAAGTTATCCCCCTGCTGCTTTACTTAAAATAATCACGAATAGCGCGAAATTACCCACTATTTATGCTTATCAATGCACATAACCCATTTTTTTTTTCAAAAAAACGAACAGCATTGAAACATGGTACTGCGTTTTCCGGTAATTGTGGTGGGTACAGACAAGCAGACAAGTGCTCACCGAGTTATCTAATTATAAGTTGTACAAAATTTCATGAGTAGGTAAGTGGTTAGGGGCCGTACAAATTGCTAGGAGGACCACAAGACATTGGGTTAGCGCTCATCCTTTTTTCGCTTAACCTAAGGAACTAGTTCAAATTTTCCGTCTTTTTCTTCATCGCCCTCTTGTTTTAAACCCTTTTATGGAGTAAGCCGATTTGTGAAAGTTACGACGCATTTTCAGAAACTGATTCAATTCGGAGGTAAACGAATGCTATGAGGAATCTACGTTAGCACCCTTTTCTTAGGAGGACGACGTTAGCCGAATTCCGAGGTCTGTCAAACTGGGCGGCCTGCCGTCACCTGGAGAGGCTGAGTAAAACAAAAGTCCGTTTCATATTCTTCTATTCGTTTTGAATACTTTTCATTGTGCTCGCATTAGTTAGTGTTTTTTTTCAAGGGCTACGGCCTATAGGTTTCCCTCTTTGTTTAGTACTTGAACCCCATCCACTTGTTTGACTGATCTCGTTGATTTTGCAAGACTAAACTTTATTGTAAGATCCTGCGGTTGGTTACGCATGAGGCTATTTAGCCTAGAGCAACTAGTGTGTTGATGAAGCGATCTGTGATACGTAAAGTACATAATTTTTTAAATGCATCGGAATTCTAC
>NW_020170534.1:90783-123762 GCF_000524195.1 Echinococcus granulosus | reverse complement strand
CTTTTAAGCTGCACTATCTCTCCTTCTTCATAGACGATAAGTCGGCTTTTTTATTACAATATCTCTCTCATCATAAATAGGTTAGGGCTAGGTGCTCATACCATTTTCAGAGATTTACCTTATACCTTCCTTCGTTTGCAGTGCGTATTCCGGGGCACCGTGCTTCGGATCCGATACGGCAGACTTTGGTAAAAGAATTACCAGGTGGTACCTTCATTTTAAAAACCTGCAAGCGCTATAAATGGTGAATCATTAATAGAATTATAGCCTGTGATATTATATGCCTGAAGGCCCCGAATTAGGTATAAATCCTAATCCAGTACGTGAAGAGCTTTATCAAATGCCTAAACCAGTATGACTGAAAAACGAATCGGCCTTCCAACATGTTAATCGCTAATTAAAGCCCATTTCCTAAAGATTCTAAAGGTTTTGCAATAGTTCGTATGAAATTTACTCTGGAAGATAACACTTTGGTCACCGTGTGCAGTTTAAGAAATCTCATATGGGCAAATCTGCTAGTTAAAAAACAAAAGCTACTGTTTCAACATGTTGAGTTTTCATAGGCCTCAAACCGGCAAAGTTTATGAAGTAGTCTGCAATTGCACGTCTATACTGATCTCCTGCCTGTGATTGTTGGGTATTCAACAACATTAGCGTCTTCCATTTTTCCTGCATATCCTCTAGCCATAGATTGAAACGGTGCAGCCGCTTGGATGTTGAGTCTCTTGAACCTGCTACAGGTTATGCCGACCCCCCAAACTTCTTACTGTTGGTTTGCAAAAAGGATGTAAGAAACCTCATGTACTCCAAAGCCGTATCGGAAAGAGCATTCGACGCCCTTTTCCTCTGGTATTCTTTAAACTCGATTTCCAGGCTGCCGTCAGTTTTCTCTGGATTCGGCTTTAAAGATGGAGTACCTGAGCTACTATAAGCTCTTCTATTCTAGTACTGTACGGCGAAGTAAAAATGTTCTAGTTCCTCGTTCCAGCAAGCCTCTAAGCAGTCTGTATCTTTGGTCCCAATCAAGTCAACAATTGATGATCTATTCGCACTGCGAACTGCTTCGATAGCTGATAGCGTCAAAATCACCGGACCATTACAAAGTGACAGAAATCTTCCACCAGGTAGCCCTTTGTATTCCATGCGCTCATTGTGTTTGACGTGTTTTTGACCTCATTCGCTCTTCTATGTTAACATGGCACTTACAGATGTATCGCTAACTTCACTGCCTAGAGCAAACAAATGACGTGCAGCCCCGAATATAATGCTGACAGGACCGGCGTGGAGCGATTAAATCGCTTCTGTGCTTAAAGAGAGTGATTGCAACGTGCGATGTTCTCCGCAAGTAGAGAGTCCTAGCGGTAAATAATCCCGAAGGCGCGCGATCTTCCTTTTACTTACTTGGGCACACTAGTCTGGGCACATGTCTCAATTACTTCTTACCACTTCAAGAACTCTAGGGCTAAAAAATAAAATGAAGTCATGAATACCCGAATTCGGTTTATAAAATGCCGCAAATGAGATGGAAAACTCGGGGAAAGCTATGTAGGCACTGCAGAAGTTTATGCTTAAGAAAACAAAATAGTCAGTAGAGATAGCTAGAGTGGGGTCTCAACACTCTAAGCAAAGTTTTGGAGACGATCAAATATCTACGATAAAATGTTACAAAACGCTAAATGGGTTTACAAGCACCACCATGAGTTGCTTTACGGTACAGCCCCATAACACTGCAATCACTCCTTTGTTCTCAACGTAAATAAATGTGAACTAATTTTGGACTTGCTCACCCTATATTCACTTGCGGTAAACCAAGTTCCTACAATAAATTCTGGTAAAAACAATTTTGTTTAATTTAAATTTGACAAATGCTGCCATTGGCTTTACATTTACTAGCCAAACAAGGTTAAGCAAACCTATCGTGCGCCATATTTTCAGAGGAGCTTTCAAGAAACCCGCTGGTATGTAAATTTTTGAATCCCAAAATTTCTTCCCCAAATTTAGGCCAGTTAATAAGGCAAATCAATCATATAAAGTAAAGCTTAATTTAAGCATAAGCAGCCATATTTTTAATGAGGGTTTTGACTCTCTTGAAACAAGACTTTATGTAAAAATCGGATTTAGATTTTTTTGCGGTTGCGTTTTAATTCACTAGCGGAAAGGTCATTTGTTAGTCTTGAGCGAATGTTTTTATGGTTGGTAAACTTTTGCAAAAGTTTCTCTAATAATCCCCAGTAGGCATTTTTGCCAAATATTTATAGTCTTTTTGAGGTACTGTTATCCAATCTCGTTGCACATGCCCTGTTATCACTAAGTTAGTTTTTTTGCTTTTCTTGTTTTACACTAATAATCTGTGCCAGCGTGCATTTATAAGATGGTTGGACATTCTGTAAAATGCAGTTGTCGACTTACCGCAAAGTGTAGCACTGACATAAATGGTTTCTCAAGGTGGTTTTGTTTGAGACTTTGCATATATTTCGTAGTAATTTTTCAGTGGTTCCTAACTGTAATTTCAACTGCAGTTACTCTGCAAATGTCCTCTCTTATCGGCTTTGCATGCATTTTCTTATTTGTGCGTCCTGCAACATTGTGTTGAGATAGCACTAAGTCTGAATCTGCCATATTAAATCTGGTTTAGAGCTAATTTCTCTCTTATTCGGGTAAGAGGCATTAATTCACTAATTTGCGTCTAGCTTTACCTTACCAGACTCTCGAAATATGTATATCTTTCCAGAGTATTAGAGTTCGAGTGACGTTTTGGTTAAAATGCGGTATTTTCCTAATTTTTGTTTTTACATTTTTGAATTTAGATGCCTTTGCTAAATGGTGAACCCTTTATTAAGCAAGAACCACCATCTGATCTTCGACCCGAAGAAGAGGTTTTCTTCTCTCCTATCACCTTTGAGGTCTTTCGAAACTACGAGTGAGTACGAAGCATCTATTTACTTTGACTAATTTTCTGTCTCACCTTTTCGGGGGGCTTGTCCAGTAGTGAACAGTAGGCCTTGGGATTGCTCAAGTATCGCTGTCATTTACGTTTATGCTTCACCATATCCTTTATATGCTGGTTTTTGGTGTGCTCTTTTTTAATTCGCCTGTTGTGCCTATCCATTTTCATTTTCCTGCATGTGTATTGCTGTCCGTAAATTGCCTTTTGATTTTCGAACTCCAGTCTCAGCATTTAATTTAGCTACTGATGGGCCTCAACTACTAGGGGGTTCGTTCATATATTTTGTTGGGTATTTTTGACGACCTGTGAATATTTGCTCTAGTATTAGTGATAGATCTTGTCTTCAATATTTTGCCTCCTTTGAGAATTAAATTCAAAACGAATTTATCACCTGCTATTCGGTTTCTCCCGCTTCCGCGCTTATTTGGGCAGGTGTTGCTTCAGTTGATTCTGCGATTGAATTTATTTGATTTGCACTATTTCTTTCCAGTTAATAGCCACCTTGATAGCTTCTCTGAACACTAGAATTCTGTGTCCTGTGCATATTGTTTTTTTACTTTATTCCTCTTATGCCATATGAATCAAGTTTCCAGAGCTCATTTCTGATTGGTCGAGTGGTTGAATGACCACCAAATACCTCATTGGTCACCTGATTGTAGTGTTACCTCGAGATGGGTCGCGTGCAAGTGCCTGGTGTAAAGCCTTTTGACAGTGACGTTTTGTTGTGTTTTTTGTTCCCCTTTATAAAGTTCATTGAGGTATCATCCATTTTTACGGAACCTATGCGATGTGCACAACTTGGCTTCTACACACCCATATTTGTCGAATCTGGGAGGATTTTTCGTAGCCCTTTTAAGTTGAAAATGTGCAATCTTGTTAACTTTGATTTCCTTTACTCTTTCAAGGAGGCTCATAAATCTGCATCCACCTCGCTGTTTCCCTTTTTCCAACTGAAGCCCGAGACACGTTTCAATCTCCACATGTGCGAAGTATGCTCCCAACTCGAGTTAATTAGGTGTCTGAGAGTTTGCAGGGGTTTCAAATGCTTTGTGAATCGGGTTTTTTAATTGTAGCAACTTTGTACTTCCTTCTGTTGTCCGAATGTACCTTACTTTCTCATTATTTCAACCTTTAAATGGTTGAAATCCAACTTGGGCTAAGTGACATCATCAGATAGAAGTAGTCCATTTATTTCACTATTTTAAACTCTCTTTGTTTGTGTCACGATTTTGTGCAATTATTTGCCGTAAACTTGCAAAATACACGTGTCGCGTCTGACACCGGCACCTTGCTTGTAGTTTCATATATCCTACCGAATTTATGAAGTCTACCCTTGTCCACTTCTTACCTCTCTGCTCCACTTAGTGTGAGGTGTTTTTTTTCAGTATCTGAGTTATCGAACGATACCTATTTTCAAAGCAACTTACCTGTTGATCCTTGAATTGGATTGTTTATGGTTTCTGCCTTACACTTTCGGAGACCAAATTTGACCTGTTTCCTCCTCTTTTTCTTCTAGGATTTTTTAAGAGTTCTTTGCTTTGTTACTGCGTGGCATCTGGAGGGTTTCGATAAATTTGTTAACTTCCTTGTTTGACCTTAGAATTTATAGACGAATTTTATACCTGTTTGGGATATTAGTACGCTCGACTAGGAGAATGAATTCCAAAAATCCACTTGGACTAGTCATACGTATCTAAATCTGTCTAGTTTAAATTATGTATAAACGTCAGAATATTGTCATACATCAAATCCCCGCCTTATTCGAGTACTGATCTTGCAACTTAAGTGCACAATCAACTTTCTTCACAGCCCACCAGGTGGACGTGATTAGTTATCAGGACATTATGTAATGCCTGAAGTCATATTTTTCACGAGGAAGTCTGTTTTCCACTCTCTCTCATCAAGCTTCACATGTACTTTTCCCTTTAAATCCGCAATCGAAGTTACGGAAGGAGCCAACCTATTGCTTAAGATTCCAGGATAAGTATCTGCTTGGGATTGAGTGTCAAATGGTCACCCGGTTCGTTTGCCTATGATTGAGTCTTATCATCTTTTCATTTTCCTCATCGGTGACTTCGACTGATACAGGCGACGCATTTTGTAGAAGTTTAATTCCATCGCTTTTGGTGAACTGATTTTCTTTGATTTGAACCCAAACTGGAATTTAAGGAAAGAACACTTCCATTGTTTTAAGCCAAATGGATATGATTTCCTTTTTTGGGACTTTGTGGTGCCTGATATTGGGTTCGTTGTGTGTAGTACCTGATCACGCCATTTTAGCAATGGTTGATCATCCTTCTGTCTGAACGCACACTTCAGTCAATTGCCCATAACTGAATCCAAACCTCTCTCCGTCTTTTCCTCATTTCCGCCGTAATAGTACGTTTGGGCCTCTTTAGCTAGCGGATGATCTTTCTTAGGTTCGAACTGAGATTTTTAGGATGAACCAGTGTGTCATTGCATTGGTCCGGCATCTGAACATTCAGTGATGTCTTAAATCAGGTTAATTGGACATGGCAAAGTAGTTCCTCTGATTTTGATCCCTCTTTGATTATGATTCCTTCGATTTCCCACTGATGACTTTTTGAGCTTAACATCCAGTTCTTAGTTTCCTTCTATTGCCTACCCCGAGTCCAAATCCCAGTTTCCAAAGAAACCTAGTCCTACACTTAAGGCCGCTACACTCCAGGGATTTATTGAGTTCTGAAATGGAGCAATGAATGTCCACTTAGGTTGATTATCTATGAGCGAGGTCTTTCCTCCCCATTAAAGAATTTCTGGGGCACCAATCTAGGTAAGCGTATATTTTACTGTTGGGATGTTTGCAGTCACCTAATTTTAGTTCTCACTAACAGTTCATCTTCCCTTCTTAACTAGGTGTAAATTTGATCTTTTCTCTCTCATCACCTCCCGGCCCATGCGCAGCGGGATTTCAAATCGAAACGGAGATTTCGGGTGTATCAAAGAAAAGGCCAAATGTCAAGAGATGAAAACTATTTTTCTACGGAAATCTCTGTTGCTTTTATCCCAGCGTTAAATATCTGAAAAGCAGCTTCAGTATTAAAAGATGTTGGTACGGGTGAAATTTGCTCAGTGCAGCTTGTAATGCTGTTCAAAAGCAGGAAGTTGTCTCTACGTTCATTGTTCACTGACTCTTCGAAACTCTACATTTTCACGGATGGTCGCGTTTACTCTTCTGACAGAAAGATTCGTGTCTCGCGCAATTTTACGCCAAATTATAATTCTGGACCAATTATCCAAGATCAGGTGCTCCACGCGCTGAATGGAATGTTCGCATGAATGATCGTGCGTACTGTAGGCTGGCAATAACTACAATTGGGCTATTTACTGAAGTGCATACGTGGGCTCACCTTTAGAAAGTCGTGCTTGAAGTTTTCCACACGATCAGATATCCATGGGTTCGGGTTTTACACCTTCATTGATATAAACGCATTACTACTATTGTCTGCGATCGTGATGAGCAGTGCTCGGACAACGTCAGCCCAGGGAACGTGCGCGACTATTAGTAGTCGTGATGCTACTTATTCCTTATTACTGCGCGTAGTTTTGCCACGGTGCTACCCACTTTTGCGCACGTCTATAAATTACAGTTAAAAGTCTTCATTTTACCTAAATTTTTGTCATATTTCAGTATCGTGCCATTCAGTGATGCTTAAAATTTGATTGATTTGTTATGGACAAGTACATAGTTAGCTTATTCTCACCAATTAATTCTTTAAGCGCCTATCAAACTAAGCTTGGATGTTGCTGTCAGTACCTGAGGGCCACCAGTTTCAATTAATTGACCAGTTTTTTCACCTTGAAATCTGATGCGTAACCAGGTCCCATCTTTCTCTTCTCTGCCCCTTCAGTGACTTCTTTGAGCGTACTATTCAGTTGAACAGCATGATCTGGGGCTGCAGCTTCTGCGGTATGCACAACCTCAACTACCGCGAGGCGCTGGCCTGCGAGGAGGGTGATCGCACCCGTCTGGCTGCTTTTGGAGTAGGACTGTCGCGAGGTCTCCTGCACATTATGTTGCACGCCCGGCGTCGACGTCTTGCAGACCTTGTCGACGTCCTTCTTGCTTTCACCACTTCTCGATTCTTCGTCGGCGAGGAGTTGTGCCTCCGTCGGTGTGAAGTTACCATCAGGTGGGTCGGTGTTTTGGTGCTTTATCCCTAAATGCAGCCCTAAGCCATCTTTGGTCAGTATCAAAATTGAATAGGCAGTCTTCCTTCTGTTAAATGGTAGTCAAGTGATTTGTAAGTTTGATGTTTCTTTTAAACACGTCATTTCTTAGCCTTTGACTACTGAGTTACTGATAACTCCAGAATTATATTCTGAAGATTTTTCAGCTTTGGACCTTGTCTGGTCTCGTTGGTGACACAGTTAAGTTCCACTGCCATTGCTGTCGATACTGTTTTTAGCCTTGAACAGCTTATGCCTTCACTTCTTGATCCGCGGTTTACTTTCCTCGTTTTGAACTCTATATTTTCGATTGCTCTTGACAAATTAGACGTCATTTAAATTCGCTATCTGGTTTGAAATCGCTTAATAGTGGGTCAATTTTCTAATACTATTGCTGTTTAACGCCTGCGTTCGGTTTTGGGAAGTTAAAGTCTTCATTTCCCGCCCGATGATCCAGTTTTTTTTAATTAACGAAGGGCTTATAAGCTTGTCTCGATTGTTGGATTGCCTTCCCTTTATTCAAAGTTTAGTTATACCTGCTTTAATTTGTTGAATCTCCGTATGTACATTTCTGATTGATCGTCATATTAATCACATTGTTTCTTAGTGCCTGCTTAGAGTTTAGCATTCTGACTTGCCACTTTTCGGCCTGGAATTAAGTTCTGAAGGAGATTAGTTTCAGCCATTTTCACTAATTGCTAGGTTCCTGTAGTATCACAGCTACCGATATCACCTTTGATTCAGACATTGCATCCAGCTTCGAATAGTCGACGTCCGTGTTTCTTACCGTGCTGTTTTTGCAAACTCTTCCTTCCTCTAAAACCGGTTCTGATGGTAAAATCTGGTTTTCAATCACCTCTTTCTCCGTTTACTTTGAGCTATTTTTGTTGCTACTGCTTAGTAATGAATTTCGAATTTAAGCAGTATTCAAACTCGCTCATGATGGTGGCTGGTGGATTGCCTATCAAAACAGTCAGCCCAGAGCCAGAACCTGGGGATTTTCCTGTTACAAGAATGCAACGTTAAATTTGGTGAGCGATCTCCGGTTAGGTACATCTCCACGCCTATCTGCTTAGAGTCGTTGGTCCTCTGTGGTTAGCCTCACCAATGCTTCAGCTTAGAATGTCGTCTAACTTTGAGAATGGCTCTCTTGTCAAGTTTCATTGATGCCACTGATATTGCAACAAGTTTCCAACAGCGACTTCGTTCTCTGATCTACAGTTCAATTTCTTCATTCTCGAATGGTTTAGAGTTGTCCGATTTTTGCTGCTGTTTAACAATATCGCCGAAATCCTTTACACCAAGGTTGAAGTGTCACCTTTCTGCTCGCCAGCCTAAGCGTGAATTGCGAAGAATAGAAACTTACCAAGTTGAGAAGAAACTAACTTTGATGGATAGATGGCGTCTTGTTCACTGTATTTTCTGAGTTGTATCTCCTCGGTCTACTGCCGCTGGTCTTTCAGCTTTCGATTATGATAGGGGGTGGAGTAGTTGAGTTTTGGGGCTGCTAATATCACACTGGGGTGTTACGTTTTTCATTCTCTTTCTGTTGGGGCTGTATCCTTTTACCCCTCATTATTCTCCCTACGTAGGATTGCTACACCAATTTTGCACTTTTTTTAATTCTCTTGGAATTATTTTCTGACCTATTTCATACCATCTTTCTGATTAGCTCTTGCTCAGTATTCTGGAAATTACTTAAGAAAGGCATTATTCGATAAATTTACGTTATTTGACATCGTGATTGTTAATTGTTTGTCATTTTATTTCTAGCTCTGAACCCTCGGTCGTCGTCGAACGAGTTATTTTACCACCACCAAGGCCCAAATCCGAAGATATCGTGCGTTTCTTAGTTAATTGCCTGCTAATTACCTCCTTTGATGTGCTCTTTCTGTGAAGTACTAACCTTACTTGAGTAGGAAAACGAAAGGCCTCCGACAATGCCTGATCCCAAGTTAATCAAATACGTCGTGCGTGGCATTGAAAACCAAATAAGCTCAAACAGCCCTACTGATTCGAATCCGACACTAATTCTACCCCATTCGGCTTTGCACCGCCCGCCACAAAAGTTTCTCACTCGCGACAGGATAAAATCTTTCATTAGGCAGACTGGCAAACTGGAGAACCAGTTCTTCGTTCCTCGGGTAGGGGCCAAAGTGTTGTGTATTTACCAACTACTAATTTAAGTAGCAAGCCTTTTATATGTGGTTTTTGTCTCTTTTAGGAATCCGTGATAAGGTACTTCAACCTTTACCCTCTTGGAAGCCTCAAATGGGCGGATGTATTTGCCGAACCGGATCTACCTTGGTCTGACATTGTGACTCCACGAATCGTAACTGGTAGTTGTGGGTTTGGCTGATTGCAGTGGCAGTTTTTTATGCTCTTCTCCATTTTATTACCCTTTATATCCATCCATAGGTCGTGAAAAAATGCTGATGGTTTCAAGGGATGGTTCAAATGCTGCAACAAAGAGAGCTGGTAATGCTTCCGTCACAGTAAAATCTATAGGTGAGGATTTATCCACACAGTCTCGAAAGAACCTGCGAAGAAACCTGTAGAAAAGCGTATCAGATAGTTTGGGTAGCATTGCTCAATTGCCCTTCCTTTTTTGTCCTCAGGAATTTCCATAAACAACCACTCATCGTCAGAGTTTGGTACCACCAATATCCACCGTCTCACCCGAATTGAACGAACCGATTTGGAGCGCACTTGGTCCCTCCTCCGCAAACGCGATGACCTTGATCTCTCCGACCTCGTTCCACTGCCACCACTCACGCCTCTCCGACTGCGGCGCTTCATCCCACCAGAGGACTTTGGTGTCTGCCTCCAAGTCTACGAGTTCTTCCACGTCTTCGGAGGTCTTTTACACCTTCCAGTACCCGGTGCAGCGCGACAGGTTGTGAAGGGCGAGGCAGGGAAGTCTCCTGTTGTCATGGAGGATGAGGACGAGGATGGAGGTGGTTATGACGGAATCACCTGGGAGATGTTGGAAGATGTACTATTCAGTCAAGACCCTATGGGCCCATTCGCTGATGTTTTATTTGGTCTTCTATGTGCTATTCGGCGTCTAGAGGTTGGTGGAGAGCAAACGAAACCAAGTAGATTCTAATAGGTGTCATGGAAGCTAACTTCCTCTCTTTCCCTTCAGAGCGAAACAAATAGTCGACAGCTGCCACCCACTGCTGAAGCCGCCGCTGCTTCCACCGTCTCCGCCATCGCCACACTGGAAGCAGGTCTCCCCCTCGCCTCTGCAGGCTTTCTTACAGGCCTTGGTTGCTCTCAGGAGTACACTGCGGTGCTTGCAGATACCCTTACCACTGCCTCCGGTTCAGTTCTCGCCGCGATCTTCCATGCAACAGCCGAGGCCACGCGTCAATGTGAGCTTGTCGGTCTTGCACCCATCCACTCGGCACTGACATCGAGAGCGGAACGGGCCGCTGCTACAGTAGCCGTTGGTGGCGTCTCGGTGGCTGCGCCGTCAGAGGGCGGAACGAGCACTGGCCGCTCGTGGGCGGTCCGCGCCTCTGCGCTGGCTGTCGCTCTCGGTGCGGCTTCACTGCCGCCACTGGATAGGGCGGGATTGGCAGAAGCCCTTTGGCTTCACATCAGTACTGCACCAGCTAAGACGGGCGGGTGGAGGGGTTCTATTTGGGGTGGCACGAGACCGCTGGATGATCCCTGTGTTGATCTGATGCGGAGTAATCGGGAGATTGTGGACAAACTACGATCAGGTAGATCTTTTTGAACCTTCGATTTGTATTTTGGGTGGGTGCAGCTAGACTAATCGTAACCACTCTTTCTGTTGGAAGTGCAAGTAATAAGTACTTGCGTCGATCTCATATATATATTATGATGGATCGGGGACCAGATTGCAGATTAAACATGCATTGACGTTGGATTGTTTTAGTTTAATTTAAAATTTGACTGCTTTGTTTCCAGAAATGTTTTGTAGAATGTCATCTGTATCGTTAACCAGTTCAAAGGGGAGTATGGAATAAAACAATTGACGGTGGACTGTCAATACTTTGTTGATTCACAAAAATTGTAGGGAGACTCATGTAAGGAATAGGCAACGTTTTGCCTAATCATCCCTTCCTTGGTGTTGTTCAGTGCCTCTCTACACCTGGCCACTGAGCGATCGCCTTGCGCTGATCGTCAGTCTCATTGACGAAGTGCTGCTACAACCGCAGTTGCGCGAACGTATGGAGGCCGCCTCTGAGGGTCTCCGACATCTGCGATTACAGCTGCGTGGGGTGCAGGCGGAACGCTACAAGTTCTATGGTGGCAATGCGAACATCGCCAACATGCTCTACGGCTTCTCGCCCTCCACCCTCATTTCTACCAGCGACAGCTGGCTCACTGGCACCCCACCCATCCTCCGCAACAGTATGAATCGGCCCCGCAAGAAGACCATTGAGGCAGCGAAGGCAAAAATTGCAGCAGAGTTCAACTGTGCCAAGGGGTGAGTGGGTCCTACTTCTGTTTCTCCATCTGTCTGCCTATTTGACTCTGTTTTTTGTCTCCATCCCTCTCATCGACTTTGTTTCTAATCGCCTCCCACCCTAGCTTCAAAGCAGTGTTTGGTTAGTGTGGTGGGCATCGTATCATTAGTTCATTTTGCAAATTCGTATGGTCGTCTCATTATTGATAGGATTAGTTGTGGTGTGCTATTTCTTGGTAGCCGTCTATTTGGGTTTTAGGCCACCTTTTTGAATTAATACTTGGAGGATTGTAGCCGATAAAACCATAGCCAATGAAGTTTTAAGAGCTTTTTTTGGAAGTATTTCAATGCTCAGATTTGATGTTTGCATGTAGCAGGCGACCAAGGTGTTTCGAATTGGCTTCCTGTAATTCTAGTGGTTTGTTTTTCTGCGATGAAATTACGGTAGAAGACGTTTTTTGAGGTCATGAGACTTGGAGGTCAGTTCGCCTTAGAGGTTAGTGCATACTGTATTCATAAAGGTTCTTTGCTTAATTTCTGGAGTTTCTATGTTATGTGGTAGGATGAGTTTTGCCCTACGGGAGAATAAGCGCGTCTTTTGTCCTGACCGGTCAGGATTACCTAGCCACAAGTTTTTTGCACACGTGTTTAGTTAGTTACTTTAGACATCTACCTCATCTTTTGAAGCCGTCCACTTTTATCTCGTCAATGCATGCCGCGAAAAAAAGTTTTTGAGCTCAATATCATGGTGGAGCTGAATGTGACTGACTACCTCTCAAGGAACTGTATTTAATACCTTTAGTTAAAGACTGGGTCATCAAATCGGTACTTTGGTATCCGTCGTTATTGTTTTGATACCAAAGAAAAACAAACATTCGGCAATGAATTCATGCAACGAATCCGCTTGTCGGTCAAACTTTTTCTTGATAATCTGCTTCAAATTGTTTGATGTTGCTGAAAAAATAGCTTGCTAATAGTTTGATTGTTGATATTTAAAGAGGCATCCGTCGCGTATTCTTCATCAGCATGCATTAGTAACGAATTTTATTCCAAATTCATATAGAAGTAATTAATTTATTCATCTTCCCATCCCTTGCCTAGAGGGGGTATCGAATCAGACAGTCAGAAGGCGGGTTTGGGTGCAGATGGCAAGGCATCGTCGGGAGCGGGGCTGCAGCTGCCACCTATCAACTCCATCAGTGCGGAGTTGGAGAAGGCAGAGCACACGTTGTGGCAATCTGTTCTTCGTACGGCCAGACGCTTCTCTATGATTCCCCTCGGTCAGGATCGCATATACAGGTGAAGCATCTCGTCCTGAACTACTTTCAGTTTGACAGGCTCTCAGCCAACCGCTGAAGCTCATTTGACACTTATATTTCTGCTTTTGGTGAGATTAAGTGGGTTGACTGTGTATCAGTTTCTCGGATCTCGTGCACATTATCTACCATATTGTTTTCATGTAGGAAAGCCTTTATGGGCCTTTAGCCCCAAATTATTATGCTTTCACCTCAGTGTAATTCTGCCTGCCCGCTTTTGAAGTACTGACAATGCTCTTCGTACCCTTCACATCCTACACTTTGTCTTGGAAAATTTTTTTAAAGTTTCATCGCACTTTGAAAATAACTGAACTTATTTTTCTGATTCTCAAGTCAAAAGAAAAATTTTTAAAAATTTGCAAGCAACAATCCTCGTTTGGTCTAAAGCTCTTGACGCCAAGACCAAGTTTATGTGTTCAATCTTCCTCACTTCTCATCTTTCATAGGCGCTACTGGCTGGTGCCGTCACTACCAGCCGTCCTGGTGGAGGACACCTTGCAGGAGGCTTCTGCATTCCCTCTCCCCTTCACCTCCCCCGTCAAGGCTGAGGGCAGTGCATTGCAGGTACCAATACCTGCTGCGCTGCGCGTTCGCGGCCGTCAAGTTGGTGCGGGCACAGCTCTTGGGGCGAGCGCAGCGGAGGCGGCACGCAACCTAAAACGCGCGATTGAGCAACTGTGTGCCAGTGCAGAGATGGAGGACGAGCATTGGCAGAACCCTCGCCTACTGGATCGCGACTCCCTCCTCTCCCAGCTCGCCATTGATCTACCTGCTAATCGAGAGGCTCTGACGTTGGATCAGCTTAAGAGTCTGATCCATCCAGTGGGTATCTACTTTTTTAGCCATGCACTGTTCCCTGTCGGTCCAAATAGCGACATTGTCGGCGTGTTCCTGTCAATGAGTAGTCTTTTGGGGAATTCTTTGAAACGATCGTTTCGTTTACATTATCTGTTTTCTGTTCTAATGATCGACTGTCTTACTACCTGCTGTTTCGCTTTCCTTGCTAGCTATGTTTCTGTTTAGTGAGCTCCTATAACTCCTATTTTGTGAGCCTTTGACACCTCTCTATCTGCGTCTGTCCTGATAATTTTTTGCGATTTCTCGCCTGTGTCAAATTCATTCTGCTTGCTGTTCTGTTTATTCTCACCGATAAAAAATGAAAAATAACCGGTTTATCTTTAGGCAAGGGATTATTTTGTGGAGGCTGCCGGTTTTGATGCTGTGCAAGTCTATTTCAGCATTTGAGTTATTGTGAAAGACGTCACAAAATGTACGAGTTTACGATTATCTTTGTTCTCTGTGCACGAAGGGCTGAAAATCAAGAGCGCAGATGGTTTCACTAGAATTACACTCGAATAAAGAAACTAGCATTATGCTACCGTATCATGTCGCCTCCTCTAATACGCCAAGTAAACTCATCTCTTTTATTTGTTTAGCCTGTTTCCTCGTAGTTAAGACCTCTGGCTCTCAAATATGTGAAAGACTGAGAAGGTCCACATAATGATATGCTAATCAAGACTGGTAATCTCAATATACTGTATTCAAGAGGACTTTGGCATTATGGTTCATTTATCCCCAACCGGCTTTCTAGGCTCGTCGTGGAAACGCCCAAGTTGACATTGATCATCCAGCTGTTGTACAGGTGGAAGAGTTGCAAAAAAACTCTCCCCGTTGGTCCCTCCTCCTCCCTCTACCACCTGAAGGAAGAGCAGGGGCAACGGAAATGGATACAAAGGAAAGTCGATACGCGGGCGGCCGCCGAGCCATCGATCAGTTAGAGGCTTCATTGAACCCTCGAGGCACCCGAGAATCTCACCTGCGTAAGGCTGTTTGCCAACTGCGACCTATACTCATCACTGCAGTCGCGGAGTGTCCAGTAGAGGTGCTAGCGGTGCCTGAAGAAGTGAAGAAAGAGGGAAACGCATCCCTTCCGGTGAGCTGATTTCCATCAGTCAATAGGTGCCTTTTTGAATCCATTATTCAGTAATACCTTTGTTTACGACTCAGACGAAAGATACTCTGTCAATTCTACTTGCTTGGCTTGAGACTGCAGTACATGGAGTCGCAATGCGTTTGGGTGTTCCGCTTACAAAGTGAGTTCGGTTTTCTTGATCATTAAATCAACTTGGTCAATTGCTGCCTGTCAGTTTGCACTTTTTTCTACTCAGTTAGCGGATTGAGTGCTACTTTGCATTTTTGTAGACTGGAAGAAGGAACGAAGACTATGAGGATGGAGGATGGGGAGGAGGCCGATTCTAGTGATGAAGCAACGAATCCGTAAGTCACCGAAACGTGAAACCCACTTATCACTGCTTCTACCCACGTAATATATTAGTAATGCCTTTGTCATAATTATTTATGGAAGGGAGTTTACACTACATACTGCGAAAAGTCTTATTAAATCTACGAGGATACTCATTTTTCGTCTCGTTCAATTGTCATTTTTTGTTAGAATGCTCACTTTAAAGTAACTTGTTAAAGAAATATTTAATTTCGCAAATGTAATAACCACAACTGCCAAAATTAGTGGATAAACTCGCACAAATGGACCTTTTCTTTTTAGTTCCAGTGATGAACCGTACCAACGACAGAAATTTCGCCAGTTGGCACAAATGATCCTCGCCCTTGGCAACGCCGTCGGTCCGCGTCGTTTAGCAGCTCCGCTTAGTAACACTCCAGCCTTCCACACCTTTCCTTGCCTCTTCTCATAAGGTCGTTTATCCCTTGGCTTTTTCTATCTAGGTGCCGACGATCGTTCTCTTCGTGGAGCTCTGCCCTCAACTGCCAGTCTTGCCTCCCTAGATGAAGTCAGCACGTCTTCGCCATCAACACCGCAAACATTATCGGGGTTTGACATGTCGACAGTGGGTGGCGCGACCACGGGGTTCCAGCGGTGGTGCAACTGTGTGCGCTCGGCCACTACCACCGCTCAACTGCACCTCCTCTTGCGCGCCCTTGAACGCTCTGTGCGGAAGGCCAATCGGGGTGGGCGTGGGGTACCTGCAGCCATTGGGAGCTATGCGACTCGTTTCCGGCTCCCGGAGATTCGGTGTACTGCGTGCCGGTAAGTATTGCGTTCCTAAAAATCGATTTAATGGAAACTTTAAGGTTCAAGTCATTTCTTACTTTAACATTGTAGAGGTCCTCCAGACCAGGCTTCTGTAAGTAGTGGCGGAGCCGGTAGCGTCGTTAGCGCTTTCTGTCTCTGTGGTGGCTGCGCCTGTCCCTTTCACCAGGACTGCCTCCTCAGCAGCCTCTCCCGTCAGAGTCCCCGCTCTTCCTCCACCATCATCCGCACCAACGCCTACTGCGGCATTCGTGCCGCCGACGCCACATCGATCACAGCTCTCTCCTGCCTCTATTCTCTAATGCCATGTCACATAAACACAACCGCAGCGACGCGACAAGACTGTCTAAAGGGCGCTCTCCTCCTCTGCCAACGCTGCCGACGTCTGGCTGGCGGCTGTGGAGAGGAGGCGGGGAAGGCTGAGGAGGAGTTTTTTGCTGAGCCCCTGCCTGACGAGTTGCTAGAGGCTGTAGAATTGAAAGAGATTATTGATGAAGGCGGACAGGCTGTTGAAGAAGAGAATGATAACGAGGAAGACGGAGAGGTGGTGGAAGGGCTTCAGGATTGTGAGGGCGAGACGGTGGATATCGATGGAGAGATGTCTGTAAAGAATCGAAATGTAAGTGAATGGGAGGAGGGAAATGTACTACTGTACTGACGTCTACGTCTAATTTCCTCTAGATAACACCGACCCCGACTCGAGGTTGGTCTTCGCCAAATGGCGTGCCGACGGTGAGACGTGGTCATGGTCGACGTTCAAGGGGGTCATTTTCCTTAAGATCTGCACTCGGCGCCGGCCACCGCGGGCGGTCAGCGAAGCGTCCGCGGTATTTGGAGGACTATGAGGGTGATGAAATGGAGGAGAGTAGCGATCAATTCAACAACGACACAATGGGAAAGAAGACCAAAACGGAGGACATCTATGTTGACGAGGATGTGCTCTATGAGGATGAGATGGAGGCATACGATGATTTAAAACCGAAGAACAAGGCGAGGCGAGGAGTCTTGAACAGTAGGGGTACGATAACTGATAGTAATGGCGATGATTGTACTGATTATGTATTTCGTTGGTTCTGTGGAAGTTTTTTAGGATTGGAGGGTAAGGTGGTCATTTACGATGGTTTTGAAATATATCTATAGGTAACTTGAGTCGTGTATGGTTGAGCAGGATCAATCTGTTGTGGATATCTCATCAATACCGTAGTGGTCGCAGCTGAAATTCACTAGCTTTTGTTAGTAATAACTAGGGAAGGAAGGTAAAGAGAAATAGACGATTCCAACATTATTTTGATACGCTCTTTCGCCGTAACTGTGTCAGAGCTAAAAACTGAGGAAGTTATACGCCATTCTTTTAACCTCACGGACCTGATAAAGTAGTGATTTGTAGTCAACAGTGTGTCAGAGTGATGGCCATACCTAGTTCTTGCGGAACTACTCGTCGTCGTCAGACTTTGATCAGGGAACCAATTGGATTGTTACCCATGTGGGCCATTAAGCCAGAGCCTTCTGATCAGTCGTTTGGAATGAGGGTACAGTTGATCTGCATGCGTCTCGTGTTGTAGCTGTCCGTAAGCCCGGTTTACATATGTGTCCCAGCAGTTAGATACCTCTTTGTTTCTCAACCAGCGTAATTGAATGGATGTTAGAAGTTTCTTTTGCATACAGAGGTTTATGTTCTACGGGAATTGATGAAGTTGAACGGAGATTATAGTTTTTGAATGGTATGCTATTTTTGTGGTATGTTAGTTACTTCTACTATGACCCCTTTCAGCTCACCGAAATCCACTATGGCGTCAGATCATTCTAACTCGCACTTTAATGATGACCATCCGCTGATAGGTAAAAATACAAACATTAAAAATCTTAACCTTGATGAGATATGCCATTGTCCAGCTTCCCACCGAAGACGACTGTACTCTTCTTCCTTGGGAGCTATCGTTATGGTACGAATGAACTCGACAAACTTGTTTTCAAGGCTCTCTGGTATGAATTTCCTATTGGAACCTGCATTAAAACCAGGATACTTCCTCAGAGTATCGTTTGCTCATATTTGCGAACAGCTGCTGTAGTCAGATGATTTATAATCTACAGATAAAAAGCTGCTGATGAATTTGTAATGGAACTACTTCTAAGATTCTTGAATTGTGGGACGTCCCGTTCCAATTTCGAAAAATCATGGGTACCCAGGCTAGATGACAACGAGTTTCATACCTCGCCTTTTACAGTTAGCAGGGTCTCGATGGAAACCATCGTACCTCGTAAACGAGGACGTCCCTCCAAGGTGATTACAGCCGCGCCTGTCCGTCAGTTATCTTCCTTGAAATCAGTTGATACAACCGTCAACAAGGTGAAGTCAGAAAGTGGAGAGGAGAAGGATGGTATAAGTGATGGAGCCTCTTCTTGCCCTATTCGGTCACAACAGGCAGCAGAACGGCTTTTAGCTGAGGTCTCTGCCCTCTCCGCCGCTCGCCCACTATTGCGCTGTGCCTTGAGCAAGACTTTTCAGTCGGAGGTGCCATCGGAGCAGTCGGTGCAAACGCAGGCTCAGCAACGACGTCGCAACTCCTCTAGGCCGCGTCGGTCTGCCACCCTTCTCGACGGTTCGTCTCCGACGAAATCGCCGTTGGTGAGCGGACTTTTGGCGTATGATCTGGAAAGTCTTCGTGATCTTCTGGCACAGGGCAATCTGCCAGGTGGTCCGGCACAGGTCGTTTCACAGTTGCGGTGAGTCAAATAGACAGTTGTTATTTGTTTTCGGGTTGCCTAGTCGTTTTTAAGTAGTATCAAATTTCTTATTTCCCATCCCCTTTAGTATTCCCTGCTGGTACTAGCGCGGATTCATGTTACCTTACTTGTAATAAGTGGCGCCACCAGTTTCTCTGTTTTGGTTGTTATATAGACTTTTGACGCAGCACTGGACGTCCTCCAATCGTCCGGGCAGTCGTCTTCACGGCTGCGCTCTAGACGTCTCGGCGTTTTTGGAGAAGAGACTGCAGGAACTCACTGAAAATCGACCGACTTAGATTTGCGCATTTCGATTCTACTTGCTTCTCTTGGCGTGCCGAAGAATAGCAACAGCAAGAAAATAAATGCAAAATGGATATTTGTTTAATTGTAGTGTGTGAATGTGAATGTGTATTCACACACTCAGCTCCTGGTTGATGTATCTTATTGAATACGTGTGTGTATTTTAGCTACCCCTTGACTTTTCGTCTCCCTTTTTCCTATTGTTTTGATTTGTGAAGTGATTAGGCGAGGGGTCGTGGTTATTGGCATAGAGGGCCGCTTGTAGGCTCTCACTTTTTTCATCTAGATGCTTATATCTACTTGTGTACTTGTAAGTAGCTACTGGTTGATCGACGATATTGCAGCGCCTGTAATTAGTACCCAGGAATATGTGGCAACAGTAAGTTCTTCTCGTTTTCGTAACCAAAGTTTATCAATTCTGGAACCTCTTCAGAATACTTCAGTCGCTGATATGGTTGTTGTCGGAATTTATCAGTACGATACTTTGTTTCTGGTGGTGCGAGACTGCGGCTTGGTGACCTCTGCTTTTACCTCGCTTTTATTTCCCAATCATCTCCACTCCGAGTGTGGTTATTTGGCGCTGCTACCTAGTGAACTGTTGTCAGAAGAATAAGTGCGGGCCGTTATTGACCCCTCATCTCACCAATAAGGCCTTTTCATGGACCAGTTTTGCGATGTGTGGTGTGGCTTTATGCAATGGTTTGGGAGTTTTGTCACTGATTCACCAGTCTTTCCTGTTTCTTAACGAGTTTCATTTGCAATTTTTCTGGTCGTATCGAGTAGGGTCTCAGCTGTAATTGTCTGGCCTTTGACAAATGAGCAGCTCTGTATGCAACTCACCATACAAACGAAGCAGTTCGTAATAATGAGGTGATGTCCTCCCATTTGTTTGCTTAACAAATGTTTAGGTATAGTACCCATTTTTCGTCACATACGTGAATGAAGTAAGGAAGTTTATTGTTGTCCGGTGTTGACGCGTGTAGGCGAGGTCCATTTCCTTAACTCAGTCCTCGACACGATTTTCTCTTCCCAGTTGATGTATGTGTAAAAGAGATGTTGCTTCACTGACGTTAAACACTAGTTACACGTGGTCTTGACATGTCAATACCGAATTATCGCCACCAGTTACTACGCGTAACTCCCCTATTCTCATCATTAATGAGAAGCCTTTCTAAATGTGGTTCACCCACGATTGGGTGATTTATCTCCTTTTTTTTGAATAGACTTTCTGGTGCCAATTTCCTCACCCGTCCCAAATGTTATGCAAAAAATTGTACAAAAGGCCAGTTGCTGTAGCCACACTGCAACATCTATCGAATTGTAGTTGTTGACTCGTCAGTTATGGCTTTTCGGCTGAATGGTTCTGCTGAATAGCTGATCTCAAACTGGATTTGTTGGGCATGGTCACATAACTCGACTTATCTGCTAGACTCCAGAAAGGCAAACCGGCCTAGCTTTGTAGCTGTAGAAGGCCTGGAAGACCAATAACACAGGCAACAAACCGACTTCTATGTAGCAAGTGTAGCGCCCAAATTGTTAGATGGGGTATATTATCTTTCTGGGAAGCGCCATTTAATCGACTGGCATTTGAAGCGCAAACGAGGTCAAACGTTTGCAACGTTGGAACAAAGTTTGTTATTTAAAGTCTACAAAACTCTTTACAGAGTATGGATCCCCTTGAGTCACAAAAAGCAGTGTTGGGTCGGATAACCAATTGCGAAGGAAATCATTTTCAAACAGAAAATATTCGGTCCAAATAGTTTTACGTAGTCATGGGAATCAGATCGCTCTACCACGGTCTCCACACCGAAGACCGTTCCTGTTGTTGCTGTTGTCTACTTAGATCTTCTGGGTTGGAGGAGGATAGCGGTGTTGGCAGAGCGGTCACAGCACTTCTTTGCTCTAGAGTATCGAGGAATGCCGATGCAGCAGCCACTTTTCTTGCCTCTAAGGCCATCAGCAGCGCCGCGGTCTGGCGGGGTGGAAGTAAGTAAGGCTGGAGAAGCGTTGTAGAAGTGGCAGTGAGGAGGTGACGAAGGGCTGCCTCGCACGCCGAGTAGCCCGCCAGAAAACTTAGCCATGGGGTCTGGGGTGGTAGAGGTGTGGAATTCCCTAAAAGAAAGTGAGGAACGTACAGATATCTACCAAAATGTGGCTTAAAGGTTGCTTCTTGTAAGCAGATGACAGAGAATGGAGACGAAATCATGGTGCCTATAGCCAAATTTCCTAGATACTTACTGGCTGCACAGGAGTGCACGTATTTGACAGTTAGATCCAGAATATCCGCCTTTTCCAATTTCTGAGCCCCCTATAACAGATTAAGAACAGGTTTTTCATTTGATAAATATGAGACGACGAAAGAAGACACCTGAACAATTTGCATAACTGTTGAAAGTTCTAATAGCTTTAATAAAGATACAATGTGCACCTCCTTTAGAATTGGTTCCGCGACGAAACGCTTTAAGGTTTCCAGGGCCAAGTTGATCCGCTCTCGCCTCTTCTTTTCCATAAGCGGTTTCATGACCTAATTAACAGAAAACCAGCAGATTTGGTATGATGATGTCAGGTAATGAAGTTGTACATCTGGGATGCCCAGTGTAATATGGCTCAGGGGTATCTCGTATCCCGTGGTGTCCTTACCTTCTAACGCAACAGAAGGAATAATACCCTGAGAAGCACCACTCGAAGCTTACCTGGCTCGGTCAAAAGACAAATCCGCGCTGGGAGAGAAAAAATGTTACATTTCGGTAACCCACATACGTAGATATGAATTCTTAATCTCCTGTTTTTCCTCCATCACGCCCTTCGACTGCTGACCACGAATGAACACACAAATTTCTTCGCAGCCCAAAAAAAGCTGAGTTGTGACTGATAATTCTATTTAGGAGCCTGCTTTGTTTCGAATTTAAAATATGAATAAGTGAAAAACGCATATTTTGTGCTCAAGCAGCCTCACCTTGCGCAGTCGACTGGCATCTTCACTGCCGTTTCGTGGGCGTAGTCTACCTATCATTGGGTTACGATGATATTGACTGGAATAAAAAAGCCTTGGACTACCTCCACTGTAGGGTTGCAAAGACACATTTGATTTGGACGACTGCCGTGGCTGCGCCATTTGACACAATTCCCCGTAAAATGAGATCGCAGAATGGAGCGTACTCGCATGTATATCTCATCCTGCCTGTAATTGGCAGGTGGGGTGGGCATGTGCATGCGTGCATCCCTGTGCTAGACCAATCAGCGCGTGGTGCGTCACATTTCACATCTGTGCACTGGCGGAAGTGCTTTGCACACAATGCCGACTGGGTTGATTTTAAAGTAACGAGCGGCAATACGTCGACGGAAAGTAGTCCAATCATTATTTCTATTCATGATGGCACGCAAAAGTACTGCCAATAACCACTTATCTGCTCCTTATGATGCTTCCACCCCCATAGCGGTGGAATTGTGGCGTTAATAGAGTTTTAATAATTTAAAAGGTCGCCGACCCATAAAGCCCAAAAAGAAATAGTGAGAGGTATGTGGGTATCATAACAAGGTTGAAAGCCAGAGTTTACATAGGGATCAACTGTTGATCGGAAATCGACCGGATTGCTCCTTTGGGTGTGCAGTGGTCTCGAAGCGATTGGTTTTTCGCAATGAGTATTCGTACGACCACTTGGTCTGGGTTTTCGCGCCATTAGAAAGCACAGTGTAACTGACGACAGCACGATCAGGTAGCGCCGTCTAATATGGCAGATTAGGATAGATTATGGTAAAGGGAGAGGCTAAAATAGCTGACGTATTCGTCTTTAAAATCGTACGAATGATTTATTCTAGTATAACTCTAGTAGTTCTATGCACGCTGGCTTTAGCTGAAAGCATAAAGGTCTCATTCATGATTATTGGCTCAAGGTTAAGGATGTGCATTCCCATTAATGCTTATCAGTTCGTTCAAGCAAGTAACTTACAGCTATGCTTCAATGTACATGGAAAGTAGCACAGCTGTCGATTTCTGACGTTTAATAGCATAAATGCCTCCCCAACTTGTAATCTGTACAAAAAATTCGACTGCAGACTAGCATCAGGCGCTTCTTTGCTATCCACTTACGGAGTTAGTTGATATTGAACTCTTTCCCTCAAAGGACCAACCATTTACCACTATTATCTTTGACTGAGAATAGGAAGAGGTGGAGGGGAGAAAGGAAACGATATCAAACCGTGGGAAAGAGGTAAACAAGATTTGGGTGGCGACAGCATGAGAGGGGTCGCTCTTTAAATTAGCCTGTTAGACATTTAGTCGCCCGGTCAGGCAGGTAGTAAAACCGCGCATCTCAACCTGACACTAGCAGATTAATTCATTTTAAAAGACGTTGACTCTTGGTTTAGTTTTTAAGACCGATGACAATGGTAAGGAGCCCGTAAAACAAAGCCAAATACGCAGTACTTTAATATGAAGTGCCGTCATTGAAAAATGCTGAATTAGACATATTATTTAGGCAAGTGCACAACTCACTCATTGCTTGACCAATAAATTCCAGGCAAAGAAAAAGAGTTCGGACTAAAATGAAAGTACTCATACCCTAACCATCACCTTTTAAGTTGGCCAACCGCAGGGTAGTAGCGCTATAAGCGGTCAGAAGTGAACACCTGAGGCGTGGACACTGAACCTCCGAAGGTTAGACCCGGAGGATGACGGGGGAGGCTAAAAATAATCACGCAGATCTGGTGTCGTTTATTTATATAAACGGGAACATAATTTCACGGATGTCACTTCATGCTGTGCTTGGATAGGGGTCCATAAGGTACGTATCGGTATCAATAAAGTAGGCTGTAGAAGCAAAGTGTCAGATTAAATAAGCATTCCATAACTCAATAACGCGTGAGAATGATGTCAAAATGAAATTCGAAAAGTTTTATAAATGCTTCCAAAAATTTAAACAGCCACTTAAAATGAAATATGCCTACGCGACTGAATACGCGAGAACTTTCCTTCTGAACATCCGGTTTCAAAAGAGATCTATCTGTACTGTCATTTTACGTCAAATTTCATTTTTCCATACTAATTCAACTTAACAAAGAACTGTCTGAGTTAAAGGGAGGACTTTTATTATCCCGTTGCAGACATCTGATCCAAATGTTTAAGGGATGCGCCACATATCGGTTTTGAAGATGGTGAATAGAGGATCGTCAATTTATGTATTTACATAAACCTAATCTGATGCTGATTTAGGTTCAAGGAGATGTCGAAAGATGACCAGAAAAATTGGTGCGTTTTCGACGTAATTTTTAAGGACTTGCAAAATGTACACCTGTGCTTATGGGCATGTCACAATGCAGGAATAAACAGGTGTTATTCTACCGGCACAGAGCCCGTTATTGTATTCCGCACTATCTTGCCCTCGCTTTGAATGCATTCTCACATTATCAATTATCTATTAATAAAAACCCTATGAATGTGAGTTGAATGAGTCTGGTTGACTAACGGAGGTTGACTCGATACCACCGCCACCACTGCAGGGGCCAGCCTCTGTGAGCTTTGTTTTGTGGCACTAGAAGAGGGCACTGTTTGCTGTGAGGGAACGCACAGCCCAAAATCGACCAACTTAGCTCAAATAATCTGATTTTGGTAATGAAGAATCTGTAATGGACAGGTGCATTACATTAAAGAAGACCCTCAAATCTTGATTAGAACAGGAAATGATGTGTCGATACTGACTACCGAAGTCACTCGGAAACGACTTTTATTAATGCTTGAGGTAAGAGATGAAGAAGAAGATTGTTATATAAATGAACTGGGTAAGAAAAGCAGTGCTAATGGGGACTAAAGATGTAAGCAAATGGATCCATCCCATGTGTACTAACACCGGATTGAAGGTGGTTGGATCCTGCCCTTGGTTATCCCAAGCGATTCACTTTCTCACTAACCACTTCACACTTCTAAGGCAAGGATCACTCCATCTGTGTGTGTGTGTGTAGCGCAGTGCGGACGCCATCGGCGAATCATTCTCATATTGAGGGAGCAAGAATTGAGGTTGAGATAAGTTTACTTGATCCACATTGATTTTAAATGGAAAGTGCCCAAGAGGAACCTCTCCTTTGTCTCTGCCACCGTCATCCTCTTGCCTTCACCTTTGTCTTCTTGGACAGGTAGGGCTGGTGAATCAGTGAGAACATGCTGATCTTGTAAGACAACACAACATAGGATACTGTAAAGCAAATCACTAAATTGCTCTGTTGGAAGACATCGTACTGAACGCCAGACTGAGACGGGAAAAGGTACTATCCCACCCTTATCCTCGTCCTCCGTATTCCTCCAATGGTACTCGTCGTTAGATAACCAGACACAACTAGGATAGTTTAAAATTAAAACCGCGAAGGGATTGAGTGTAGCTGGGTTTTGGAAGCTGAGAAAGGATGATGGTGGTTCTTCCATCATTAGCCTCTTGAAACGGCTCACTTGTACAACTCAATGATTTGCGTGTATTGACAATTGTGTGTTCCAATCTAATAGTCTTTAAACCACCTTCGTATTCAAAATCCAATTATTCAGTCAAAAATATTTTCGTGGATAATTTCCAATTACCCTATATTTGCCGGACTGCAAAATACCAGCTGCGTTGAAGCAAGCAGCCCAATGAAATCAAATTGTGGACAAAGGAAACGGAAATCCATTAAGTGTTTTTAAAAAGATGCGAGTTGTTTAGGGATGAGTTTGTAACTTGGAATAAAGGATCAGGAGAATACTAAACTATCAAAAGCGTTCACCCCTTTTCTTCTCTAATGCTCAGATCGAATATCTTCTTCAGTTGGACAATCTAACACTGTGCGACCTACCCATTACTCTTGGCAGCAAAAGGCATTGTTACTTGATTGCTCGCAGGCAAGAATTTGTTTCATGTTGTGTCTGGTCTTTAAACGATAAAAATTTTGTTGCTCTACCAGGCCTGGAATCAGAAATATATGGGAGAGTGAGTACAAAGTGGAACGCAGGTACTTCTCAAAGGAGACACTAATCTATCAAAAGTTGTTGATAAAGACGTGGTATAAGAGCGAATGATAACTGCCGATTCCCACCAAAGAAGTCATTGCTAAGGAAGAATAGGGGTTATTTCGCTTTCTCAAGGGTCATTTGATAAAAACCGCACGAACGCGAATCCCACCTGCCAGCGTAAACGATGTTGTCATGGTATTCAAGCATCAGAGGCATGCATGTAACCCAACCCATGTTGCTATCTGTCTCCGTGGCATGAAGCGCCATAGTTATGGTAGATAAACACATCAAGGTGACGCGAACTTCCTGCTCAACTCTTTTGCTGGTGGCTGAGAATTCATTTGACAAAATAAAACATTTACATGGCCATGTCTTCTAACCCGAAATTTGTCAATATAAGGAGCACAGTACAACCATGCTCTGAAGTGATGACCTCTCCAAAAATTTCTCTATGAACAGGCTACATACCGGTAACGGTTGGGCAGACGTCAAAGCATAAATTCAGCTGCTACACCTCGGCTACATCGAAATGTGGAACACTCACACACACTGGGACAAGTGTTCATAACGAGGTCACGACTTCTGTTATCATAAGGGGCGGCGGTTATGGTATTGGTCTTAGTGGCAGTGGGCATTGTTTGCACAATCGGAATTAATACTTTCATGCCATCTGGTTTCACCTAGTGGCAAGATTTAGTTACTGTAATGAAGGTTACATCAAGTAAGACTCTAGCCATGTCAATCTGTATCCGTCCCGCATAAATCATCCTTCTTAAAAGTTGGAGCCCCTTGTTCGTGGACGAGCACCATGAGTGGGGTATGAATTAACTATGGCTGTTTGGGGAGCATTTCTGGTAGTCTATTTTTGCATTTACTTTAAGGAATTTAGTCTAATTTTAAGGACTGAATTAAAAACCAGAAAATTTTGCACGGTGAATGATGGCCATCGATTTAACCAAATGGAGCTACTACTTATGGGTGATGTGAATTTATCATCTTTATGTATAAAGTTTCCTTATGAGAGAGTGCATGACCTTTCACTAATGCGACCTCAGTTTTGCGTGCAAATTTTTCATGTTTTTAGTTTTGTAGCTTTTGCTACTGAAGGTACTTCATGCACATTATACACTACTTAAGCAACTAGGCAGTAGCTTCTGCATCCATCCCACTCTTTCGGTAGAATGAATCAATTTCTAAACTTAAGAACAACTCCTTTTGGTACGATAACCGACTTCTGACTGCATTAAGCGTTTAAATGCTGCCTTGCTAGTTGTGGAATTTTAGTTAACTGGCTGGGCTTACAATCCGAACACATGGTGACGGCCGTGAGTCAAACCTATTCATCTGTTCAATATGACAACAATCACAAAAAAGCGCAATCAAGATTGCGTCTCAGAGATCAAAAGCAATCAGTGGTATGCAAAAACTTTCGTCAAACGAGCTCTGCATACGAAACGAAATTGAATGCCTCCCAACATTAGCAAGTCATTATTGACACAAATCTGCCCTCCTCGTTACTGATATATCCGTTTATCTCACTGACGTAATAATTGCTTATCAAACCAATTGATCAGGGAGTGCCAACTCTTGCACCAGTCACACAGGTTTGTCCAATTAATCAGTTTGCCGTCCCATGAAAGTGTGCTCAATCATTCACTTTCCCATCAATCCCTGAGTGGACAATATCAACAACACTGAGAAGGACACCATTAGCAATCGAAAGGATTAACCCCCCCCCCCCTATTTTAAACAAACAAAAAGGCATTACCAATTGAAGGATTGGCGGAAAATCGAGAAACTCTGACGACCTAAATGTAAGAATTCGGTGCTAATGCGCCAATGTTATTGAGACCCAGCAGAAAGACAAATTGAGTCACCTTGACAATCGCAACGATTACAACCGTGAAAGCGGCGTTTATGCACACGCCCACAAATAGGTGCTGCAAACCCACTCTCCCTATCGGTCTGTTTGATACATTGGGTAGTGACTGCGCTCCGGGCAAACAAATTCAGCGTATTCACTTGATAACGGACACATTCATTTCTGCTTTAAAATTATTTCATAATCTAAAATCAAAACTATGGAGGTTACAGGACAAAAAAATAATTAGCTCATTTCTCCATAAGGGAACCCAAAAAACCTGTTTTGACAAGTATTGTATTTCCTGCTGATTGAGAGAAACAAAGTAAATCAAGAAAACTCAGAGCCTTTTTTACTGACTCAGGACATTAACAAATCGAACTAAGGCACCTTAAATGAGGACAATTGAGGTACCATTAAATTTGTCGTAAGTTATTTGGTTTACAGTAGTGAAGTTTCAACTTACGAAAGCTTGAAATTCTGGTTTGTCAGTGATTATCAGGGGGGTTTTTGGGTTAAATTGAAAACGAAACCAAAATATTAACCAGTTTTGATAAAATAAACTAACGGTTGGATAAATCACTCAGCATATATATAAAAAATAAACATGTTCTAAGATCTTCCATTTTCAGGTTCAATAAATGTCAATACGTAATTTACAAAGTTTAAACTTGGAACTACTTTACCCGAAGTGGGATAAGTTAACTACTAGCAAAAAATAAGTAGAAGGTTTGGGGTGACAAGAAAGTGCTGGTGCGGAAAATTTATGAAATTTACAAGTTTTTACATTTGGATAAACTTGTACCACGCCCATATTACCAACCGCTCGACTAATCTAAGAAATTTGACACTCATGTGATGCGAAGCTACAGAAAAAAGGGTCATTTGTAGTGGTTGTAAAGCATAGAAGTCAAATGAAGAGGTTATGGTGCGCCAGAGCAATGCAGTTTGGAAATAAAAATAAACCTAATCAAGATGATCCTCAATTACTTATATTGATTTTAATGTAGTCTGACAGCATATCAAAAGCATTGTTAATCAAATAAGCGGAGGCAGGGGGCACAAGAAAGTAGTAGACATTTTGAAGTCGAGCCAAGCAAATAACCCTGAATTTTAGTCATTTGGGTGGGTAATTATGTATATTTTGATTAAACTGATATCACCTGGCGGAATAAAGACTTGTCAGAGGTTCATGTGGTGTTCAGTTTTTGTCTGCTGTAACGATCTTCAGAGGCGGAACTTTTGGGGACTTGGCAAATGCACCATAATGTTTATAGCTATGTGTTACGAAGCAAGAATCGGCAAGCACTAGTCAATCTGCACAGAGTCCCTTGCTGTATTCCACGTGCTTTAAATCCATTCTCACGTTATCCATTATCCCTTGATAGAACCTCACTGAAGTGATTCAAATGCGTCCACTTTGATGCCATTGCTGCTGCTACTGAGGCTAGCCGTTGTGAACGTTATGGTGTCTCGAACGGTTTAACTTTGGTGATGAGGAAGAACTGAAGGACAGATGTATCACATTAAAGAAGCCCCTCGCCCCTTGCTTTGAACAATCTGCGAAAAAACATTCAGCAATGCCTTAGATGATTAACGAAGCAAATGACTGATAAATAAATTAACTGGACACGGTATTAATGGGAGCTAAGGGTTTAAGGAATTGGATTCAACCCACATGCATCAACAAAACTGACCCCAAAGGAGGGTCGTTCAAGTATCTCCACAGGCAAGGATTTGTAACACACTTGAAGAAGGTGTGGTCTTCCCTTTAAATAAACGGAAATGCAAGAAACGACTGGCGTATGAAGCCTGCATGCAGTAGAACGGATTCTGGTCCCTAAAAGTAAGTCTCAGAAGATTCTTTTTAGAGACAAATCGATCTGGAGGGGACACAGTATTTAGGGCATCCCATCCAACTATAGATTGATGGTAGCAAATTTACCTATTCATCTTTAATCCTTCTCGCGGTTGATCATAAGAGATTCGTGGTCAAAACATCGAGCGTGAGGTGCGCCGAGACTTCTACCACCACCCGATGGTATTAGCATCCGTTATTTCGAATACTTTAGCAACTCTTCTGCACGTTAAAACAAATTTTTAATTAGCATTGGCGTCTACTTACGGCTTGAAAGATCGCTCCAGATGATGCATTACAACACCAATGGAATGATCCATTAGGAAATAACGACAGGTGAAGTGAATGGAGAACTTCTCAGTTGGGCCAGAAGCACAGATGCAGTCCTTATATACATGCAGTGCTAAACTTTAACTGGCCTTTTAATTTAACATTCCACACAAATTAAATTATAGTCTTGAAAGATCTAAACTATTAAAAATGACTAATTCACTTTGGGAGGACATTTAGATCTGACGAAATTGGGGTAAGCGAAGGTTTACCCACAATTTCAAGGAAAAATTCTTAATTGTTTAGAGCTGTGTTACCTAGGCGAAGACCAAACTAAAAATTGGTCTAAACACAGTAATTTTTATCAAATCCAAACGAAAATGGAATTTTTTTGTTAAAAAAATTTAATGGATTATTCTGTTCTAGATGTCGGATTTTATCCTTTCTGCTAGTTTAAAATGGAACTTCTGGATGAAAAAACAGGTTAAGCGTCGTGTAACGGACCATTAAATTGTTTAACTTCTACCCTAATCTGCGCAGGCTCATCACTCTCCACGATCTCGGTCACCAGTTCGGTCGGTAAAGCGATGTTCTGTTCTTAGAACTGCTTTTAATAGGCTACATTTCCATCCAGCTCGCAACCCCAACCATCCAAGCCTAAGAAAACAATTGCAAAAATGAAAAGCTATAATCAAAAATTAGATGGAGTGCTAACTTTTGCGAATTTTAAAGAGAATGATACACTTGTATGGGATACTAGTTAGACATTTTGAAGCTCCACCTGTTGACCTACGACAAGTTGTCAAAGAATCTAATAAACCAAAGTACTTCTCAAAAACGCTCGTTGTAATGTTTTTTATTCGAATAATTGTCCCATTTAATAAAATTGACTAAGTAAACGGAATGTGTAAAAATGTACCACCTCGAATCCTCCCCAAAGAGGTTTTATCTCACATGATACATGATACGAAGTTCGAGTGTTTCCTAAGAATTAATAAAAGGCATTAGTAATGATGGACACATTTACCTTGCTACAAATCAGACAGCTGCCTTTTAGCGCAATTTTAGAGCTACCACAATCTTTATTGTTTAAACAAGGTGTTTTAAACTCAACTTTAGTTATTCATCAAGAAGTAGAAAGTGTTGTTACGCTAAAGTCACAAAGCTAAAAGATGTCCTCCCCTGCCTAATCTTCCCTGTTCCAGGGTGAATGAAACCCGAGGTGAGTGGAGAAGTACAGTAGCTGTTACATTACCTTTCATTTTTTTTCAATTCAGTGGGACAAATATGCAATTGTAGATGAGTGTGCATTTAAGCGCCGGTGAATAGCAGAAGGGAGGAGTTTAAAGCAATAAACATCGGAGAATATGATATATATTAAATTCTTTTCTTAATTGGATAGATAACTGAAAAGTTTAATAAAGGCAGGGGGTGTAGTTTGGCAACAGAAACCCTTATAAAGTGGAACAAGTCAGTCCCTTGTTTTTAACCAGTGGCTGCAGGGGAGAAAAAAGTTGTTTGCTTGCCAATCATTTCAGTTGCTACTGTTAGAGAGACAAGAAAATTCAGCTAATGCAAATAACTATCATAAATGGCCTTCGTGGAAGTTCAAAAGTCCTATTATAAAGTAAAAATGAGATAAATATATACACTTTGGTTAATGTGGACAAATTAGTTAACTCGCAGCCATGAAACTGCAAATGCAACCTAACACAGATCAGCATAAGCGAGTCTTTTGCAGGCCTTCTAAAAGTTGTTACTACAGCAGCGAGTTTTGACTACGTTAGAGCAAATGTAAATTTATATTAGTGGGTGGGTAAAGGCACTTACCTCCAAGCTCTGACAGCCTACCTTAAGTAGCATTTTTGAGAGACAGACTCAAATGTCTTTTTGCATGCGTTGGCGGTGTTAAGGTTAGCACTAGTACACAACCCACTACTACTTCATTGCGTGCAGTAAAAAAAACAGACTGGAAATGTTTTTTTAGTGACTCACGCTAAAGGAGTTTAACAGTCAATGAAGCTGGAAATTTTGGGAAATGCCATCACAAAAGTCCATATTTTCGTCCCCCAAAACTCTTCTCTTTTAAAACACTGAATTCCTACACATAATTATCAAATATTTCCTTGGTAAAGTCTCAGAAGAATCATTCCTTTTTGTGCATAAATCACCTACCACGACTAGTTAAATTTCAGATTAATTCAATCTTGTTATCAGGTTAGTTTCCTCGTACTGTGAAACTTGCGACACTTTAGAGAAAGGGAGGACTATTTCACAGAGACCAGATGTTGCAAATCAGACAGGCAATAAATTTAATGAAGAGGAAAACGAAATATGAACCAGTCTAATTACCGATTTACGTGAATTCTTTTATACACCTTTTTTATGTTTTTTTCATCAAGTGAAGTCTTGAAGATGAAAAAGTCATGATACCGCGACAGAAAATGTGTTGTCCACGCACAGAAGGGCTAAAGGGCTACTGTCATGGCCCAGAGGTCATGCTGCCGAGAAAGTACAGTGGGGAACTTTAAGTGCCCACGTGGCCAAAACGAAAAGTTAAACGAACAATCAACTTACTGCATGTCTCCTCTCTTCTTTGAGTTTCGTCCTCAGCTCTTCCCCTGGTCAACCTCCTGAGTCGGTGATCACAGCGCAGTCGGTACTGTAGGAAAAAGACTCACGAACCAACCACAACAGTAGTTGAATTCGAGTACAACTGGAAAAATATTTGATCGCGACATCACTGGTCTCCCTTGGCAATTTTATTGGATCTAGAGCCTCGCCCTGTTTGAAAACTGCATTGCTGGAAAGGGGATTGCGCAGACTACCTCGTACGTCTATCTCTAGTCGTTAGAACCATAGGCCAAAAGCAAAGTCAGTTGCCATAAGGTGGGGTCTAAATAGTTTCATAGGGATAAGGTTTCGCTTTCATTCTTCCTTGCCACTGTTCCCACTTCAGTATCGTCTAGCCACATATTTATCTGGGTTCTAATCAGCCAGTAGAGAGGTAGAGGGAGTGTCGCGTGTT
>NW_020170534.1:85483-90683 GCF_000524195.1 Echinococcus granulosus | reverse complement strand
CACTCAAATTCAGCGTAAGCCATCGGTGATAATGTGAGTAGTCGGGTCTGTGAAATTGTCGTCGTGCTTTATAACTCGCCCTCGATGGGATCCTAAATACTGCGACTTGAGTAGATCAATTCTGAAGAAGTAGAGGTCTACACGCGACTTCTTGCTTCCATAAAGCGTGTGAAGAAGGATGAAGCGCCTCTAAAACAAGGTTTAACAATCATTAGACATGGACGGCTGCATTGAGGCCAAGAAAGCGCAAAATGTGACTAGAGCCTGAAAGTGTGGGAAAAGTTCTATCTTTTTGAAAATATCTAAGCCCTATCAAAGAATTATTTTCCTATCTCCAAGTCAGGACTTAGCTTCACTGTTCGGCGATTTTGTCACATGTTTAAAAGCTTTGATTTTTGCGAATAAACGCGAACGTTAATAATTCAACGCCAATTTGATCCTTAGTTAGGGCTTAAGTAGAAAATTGATAGAAATGAGGAAAGGTTACTTGTTCTGCTTATTGTTCCTACCCTTTCCTTTCATAACTGGTGAAAATTTCGCCTTATTTAATGGTCTCACTCCTAAAGTGTGTCAACAAACTATCCGCTTCACTATGCGATGATTGTCAAAAATTTATGCACCTCATTTCTCATATTTTTGATCTCTAAACTGACAAATCACCAATGACATTGAATGTGACAAATTTTGTTCAAAAATAATTGTCATGAAAGCATGAGACTCTTTGACACCACCACCACCACCACTTCATTTGTTTTTTATAATAAAGGATTTTGTTGGATTAATACTAATGTTTTTTCTCACAAAATATAATTTATCAGGTTAGCTACAAATATTTATGTGACTTTTTTCCCTCTTTTTGATTATGGGTTAGTTTGTAATGGGATGCAATAAAAACGTAAATCCTAAAATAGAACAGTATTCGAGGTTGGGACAATAACGACCAGAAACGTTACTTTCATAATACATAAATCTTCTCATGTAGTACAAACTCAAATGTGACTTTCATAGCCTGCTATAAAACAGTGAGTCTAGGAGGGTGCAGGACAAAAGGAAAATAGCTCGTTTCACAGGGAAGAAGGCTTCAGTTTCGATGGCCAAGGCAAAAAATGAGGTTAGCTACTGACATATTCAATTAAGTTATGAGGCAACATATGGATGAAAAATGAATAGTAAGTCCTTTAAAGAGGAGTTCACGTCATAGCTTGCCTTTCGGGAAAATGGAGGAAGGGAACACATTTCGTAACGTAGAAGCTAAGCAACCCTTTAATAGCTTCCCATCAGATATAAACACTTGCTTTAGTTTTAAAAGATCTGCTATTGGGATCATTTTAAGCACATTGGAACCATATTGGGCTATCGCGGTGTTCTGGTCAAGAGCGTAAACCTGTTCTTATGCTCATTGTGCTCCAACTTTCAAAACCTGCGGTTGCTCGGAAATTATTTTACTCACTTTTTTAAAAAGAAGTTAATCTAGCCTGCAATTGTTGGCACGGACTTTGTACAAGTCGAATGCGTGTTTACCAAAATGACTGCTCTGCTACGGGCCATTTTTGAAAAGCTTACATAATTCAAATACCTTACCACTGAGCAGTAACGTGTCCCACTACCCTACTGTAATGTACCTGTGATCTTCAGGAGGCACTAATTTTCCCCCTTCTCTTTCAAAGAATCGCTTTCATCACTGCACGCTGTTGCATATGTGTTCTATCAGGATGGGGAATGGAATGGAATAACCCACGATTTATAATTCAGCTATTAATACTTTCCACTGTTTGCAGCGTCATCGCGGTAGTTCCTCTCTTTACAACTGTAACTTTGAAAGCTATGTACTTAAAAGATGTGGCGAAGGTGTGCAATTTTCAAATACCACCTTAACAGCTACCTACGCTTACACTAAGGTTGATTAGAAAGTAAACGTCTGAATTAGAGTCCAGGGACTTCGACTATCAACCTATCTTCTCGATAGGGTGATTCAATTTAGTATAGGACAAACTTAACCCTAACAATCTAAACCCGAAAAATCCCATGATTATGCTTTGAAGATAATCCGTTTTGTACGTTTCATTCCTCTCATTCAGCAGTCAAGAGTTGACCTTTGATACAATTTTGGAAAAAAGGCGAATCCAGGACTCATTAGTTGATTACACATGGAAGATATTCTTCCTCCAGATCTGTTGCATAAACTACTATTGATATGCTACTTTTAAAATTTTATCACATGGTGGCAAAATTAAATGGGACTTCGGAATTGATAAATCCAAGTCTAATGTCGTTGGTGAGTAATTCTTTTACAAAATCCACAGAGTACGTCGATTTTTCAAGTTTTTTGTCAAATTATGCCAAAAAATCAGTAGTATAAAGAATATCGGATTCCCTAAAAGACTAATAAGCAATGCTTTTCTTAACCTATCGGACAACATGCTCCGAGAAGCTTTATTTTGGAGAGCTAATCAGTGGAACTATTTCCTGACATTGTGAACCCTCTTCTTCTACTCCAAAACAACAAAGCAGTGTATGATAAACCTCCTTCATTGCTGCTACCTTCTTCAAAAAAACCCACTCCCTTTGACCGGAAGTCCACTTTTGAGTTGAGGATCTAATTACTCGAAGATACATTAGCTGAGTGAATTCTTACAACCACTGTTGTTTACAATGCATCAAGAATGCTACTTTTAAAGCAACTTCTGGCACCTTTAATGGATATTTGGAAAAAAATGAGAAATTTTTGTTGACGCAAAGGCCTTTTTTTAGTTAGCGCTACTTGGTTGACAGCACATGTCAAGACGGCAAATTTACACAGCTGTTCATCCGGTCTTAAAACGCTACTCTCTGCAAATAAACTGCGTATTTTAGAAGCGACTGCTACCCAGTCTTCTGTGAGGCAAATTACTCTATTTAAAGCTACTGGAGAGGCAAATTTAATTGGTCTTTTATTCCTTCAGTAATGTGTGTGTGGTCAATACACAAGTCAGAAGTTGCATTAATTTCCACATTATTAAAATTTAATCCTCTACGAAGTCCCCTGTAAGTGAGGTGCTTGGTTAAAATCTACATCCTACTTCATTTCTCATTGGATTAGGTGGGAATCGAATTTCTTGCCTGAATATCTTATTCGTAAGAGACAAAAACAAAAAAGATGACATGAAGGATAAGGGGAAAGTTTAAAGAACATTTGGGGAAATAAATCTGAGGAGTGTTTTAAAGCCGAAATTTTGATCAAAATTCTTTCAAATGGTGCAATACCTGTCAAGGGGTTGACAAGAAGAGTGAAAAAAAATCGTCAACTAAGAAGTAATTTTGCTACAACTCCAATTTCACCTAATTTTACAGCAGTAAATCTTAAAAAAGTTAGGGAATTTATCATTAATTACTTTGAAGATCTTTAAAATCATGCGATTTGGTGAGGCTTCCGGGCACAAATAAACGCCTGTCAGCCATTACCTGCTTGAAACATCGAAAAAGTTCACAAAAGATAATGTTTGTTGTTACTTGTAGACTTATGTAATTCCACAGCAGAAACTCGGTCTCATTAACCTATTTTAACAATGGAAACGGGATGCGGAATAGGGCAATGGAAAAATTAGAGGAGAAAACCCACTTCATTGGAAATGGTGACGTGCGGACTGTCACACCGTGATGCGGATGATGTCAACGGCGGTGTAGACTAAGAATGGAGGGAAAAAGGCCTAAAAACACAAAGATGAGTAATAACTCCTGCTAATGACTTAAGGAGTTCTACGTGTTTGGGCTGAAAAGTGATTCTCACTTTCCGAGGTTGTTCGATTGAATGCCGATTGGCATACAATTTTATTGTAAAAAATAAGGTTGATCTTACATTCTGATAACATTGAGGAAATTTTTGATAAAATATTTAGGCATTCAGACATAAAAAGGCAAAACATCAGCAAGTCGTAAGGCCAACACTAAATTTCACGGTGACTTTGAATTCACAGTCTTTATAACGTGGAGTTTACCGAGGTGTCTGACAAATAGTCAATGGAGGTGCTTACCTAATTAGTGCAAGATTAATCATCCATGTCTATAAGAAGTTTAATTTATACCTACTCATCACATTTATGCTGCTTTTAAACGTTCACCTGGAAGGTGTAAAAGCGTCGGACAGATATTTGCCCTTCCTGTACACTTTCCTTTACTAATGTATTGTAAATTGTTTGTTATTTATTTTGTTTGCTGTGAAGCAACGATTACCTGTTTGGGTTCCCTTTCCTCGTAATCACCATAGCTACTCTTCTAACCAGAAAGACGTTAAAACTAAATTAAATCATGTCATTTATTTATCACCATCATCTTAGCACAAAAATGATATGTTATGCGTGGATCAAGCTACAGAAGTCGTGAAATTTTCTCCACACCTATATTTGCTTTTGCAAAGACATACTAAGGGGAAAATACAAAGATTAGCACTTTTTTATGTAAAGATTGAAACGCATTTTTAAATGAAGCATCCGGAAAGCTAAGAAGGCTTCAAGCTTCTTATTTTGGAGCATTGTAACTCCTAGGCTTTCCCGATATTTGAAATTTCACTTCTGATTTGCAGCCTTGCGTGTTATTCTCGTTTGTTTTAAGGGGTAAAGTGTTTTATCTTTACATGGTTCACCGCCAGTAGATGCTCAAGTAGACACAGATTCAGCTGTAATTAGTAGGACGACTCAACGATTTATAATTTTCCAAGCGGGTTGTAAAATAGCGGAGAGAAATAAAGCCTCCTGGAGCTTTGTAGCATACCTGGTGGTTTTTTATTTAACGCAACTACAACTGCTTCTCAAATGCGAGACAATTTCCATCAAGGCCACGAGAGTTTATTGCTCCAGATACTGAACGCTAGCCTGGAAATAACTGCAAATATGGGACACTGAAAGTCAACTCAAAGTGACTGTTGCCTAGTGCTTCCCGACAAACAAATAGATGAATGAATATCAAATATGAATTATGGCAATTAAATTAGGGGAAATTTTTTGCCCTCTACTGCTAAAGTCAATTTAAAACAAGTACTTTTGCTACATGATGTAAGTTTCTGCAAATGCCACTCTTAAATGCCCTAAAATTTGTTCATTAGACTTGGCCGTCTTTGCTGAGACATTTCCACAATTTTAATAATTTCCGCAATTAAATGACATTAGACTTGAAAGCGGTTTATTCTTCCTCTAAGTAGGGCATGGAACATGTCGATTGGATAAGG
>NW_020170534.1:75578-85383 GCF_000524195.1 Echinococcus granulosus | reverse complement strand
ATTGATGTGAGGTTCAGGAGTGTGGTTGGTTAGTTGGAAACAAGGTCCGCTAGCCCACAATGCTCTTCGTACCTGCAACCACATGCACCATGCAAGTAAGGCGCCAACTTGTGCAGGCAATAAATCTTCAATGGATCTGCATCTATGCATAGTTTGACTTCCGCATCATTTTGTTCTAATTACTTTCCATCGGAAAATCTTCAACACTTCAACAAGGATGTGGGTGGGGTTAAAATACTGTATACTTGCCACCGCAAGTGGCCAAAATTTTGTTCTGTTTACCAACAGCTTTGCTGTTTGGACCAGGCAAGATAAGGAACGGAAGTTGGGGATTCTACAATGCTTGCAGTCACCAACTTTCTAAGCCTCGAATCACACGAGGTTGATCATTGAGTACCTAGGTGGTTTAATCTTATCACTGTTCGCGTTATGCACATGCCTGTTCACTTTTCTGTTGCAATTCCTTGCCAGCACTTTCCTGCACACTAAAACTGTGCTAACCGAAGACCCATTCTGCATTTTCACTGGATTTGCCACAAGGGTACACACGTACAGCCATTATGAACATCCTTGTAGACGTCGAGCTTCCTCTGCGCATTTGCCATTACATATTCTCACGAATCACTATCCATACATGCGATGAAGCCTCATCCACGAATCCCACCTCTATCCCATCCCGCTTACATCCCAATATCCAGACCGCGCTAGACCGGGGCCATTTGTCCGTCATCTGTAGGCATTGGACAAGCCAGGAGGCGGTAGAGAAAGGGAATCAGATTTCAAAGCGTGATTGAATTAGTTGAAACACAGCGTTTGTTAGTCTAACTATTGCAATTTCTACAAGATCTAGTGAAACACAAAAAACATCGTACAGTGGTATGAGGATTAGTCTCTGGGAAGCCGTATTCCACAAGTCCACACCATATGCGTTCGAGTACAGAATAATGGCGAGGGAAGTGTAAAAGAAGAAATTAGCGGAGTTTAGGTTAAAGGTTTATCTACAAGTCCACTTATACCATACCAATGCTGCTTTTGTGCATGCGACGCTTCGTCTCCCTCGTCGATCGTTTACGGTCCATTCACATCTCCTAGAGTCATTCCCTGGTTACCATTATCAGCCCAACTGCTTCTCATGCGCAAGACCAATCCTTGGTGGGATTGCCATTTTATTGTACCACCCTTGACTAACCCACAAATTACACATTATTTCTCTTGCTGTCTCTACAATGGCGCAAAATGATAACCATCAGATGTACAAGTCCCGCGTGAATGCAAATGGCATAGCAGAAGAGACTGTTCTCGAAAATGGCAGATGTTGCAAATCTTGAGAAGGAGGAGGAGGGGGGGGAAGGCAGACGAGAGGGAATAAGGGAAGGAAGTGGCAGAGCGACAAGTGGTACGAGACCCGGAATTCATAATGAGATGATCTGTTAGGAATACTTGTAAAACATTACGTAAGAAGTTGAAATACTATAGGCAGCCATCTTGGGTAATTTTATTGTCAATAGTTGGTTAAAATTGTGTTTTCTTAATTAATTTTAGATTATTTTAGCGTATAAGATTCAGTGCTATTTATGGAAAGTCCTTTTACACTTAGCATCCTTTTAGCAAGCAATGCTTTTACGAAATAAATAAGCAAACATCAAGAAACAGAATGTTGCAATACTGTCAATAACTTCTGTAAAATATTTTGTCAAAACGGATCCCTTAAGTCTTTTACATAAACCATTTTTAAAGTAATTAAGAAAGCAGCTAGATTAAGAGCAATGACAACGATAACCACCCTTGACGACTTTATAAAAATGTAAGGGTTCACGCATCATAATGAAATGGGAGAAAAGCTTACACTGGGCGCAGTTTTAGGAGTCCGACATAAATGCCGAATTAAGAAAGGTGAGGATAAAACCTGCACAAAATATAATATTTATTCTGCTCTGGTAACGACAGGATGAATTAGTTATGTGACCTATTCTCCAGCAAACTTAGCTTCTTTGGAACTAAAACTGTCCAGTTTTATGTTTCCTCTGATAGATGGGCATCTTGGCGTAACTAGTTTCCATGCATGTCACAATGTTAGCCATCTCTAGCCGCTACCCAAACCACATGCACCACAACATAATTCGGAAGGCTGTCTCTCTACATTCATGCATTCGCGGTGGTGGGCGCCATCTTTCGCCCATTTTGCGGTCACGATGTCCAAATTAAAGCCCCGCTATCCAAAGGAATGTGGCAGGTTAGAAAGGTTTCTGCCAACAAATTCATATTTACTGAATTCCAAGACGTCGGTATTTTGGCAGTACAAATCATTCTGCATATTTAGTGGTCCAAATGTACTTAAACTTTTTAACAAAAAGTTGCAAAATTCAAAGATATTTTCTGAGAAATTGAAGCTTTTTCTTTGATCATTTTAGCCATGCAAAATATGAATTTTACAGTTACAGCCAAATCTATCCAAAATACAACAACTATGCAAACGATTTTTTTTAATTTCGTTTTTCCTAGAAATCGAAGGAGCTGAATGCTAATGCTAGTCTAAAACTGAGTATTTATGGCATTTTTTTGCCTTTTTTCCATTATTCTATATTTTATACATTAATTTATTTATTCATAGAAAAGCTTTACATAGTTGGAAGATGTTTCTGCATATTTCATTATTTTTAAACATGCTCGATAATGAAGTTTTTTGCCTCAGAAATTAAAGTTTCACATTTGCTAAGGGGGCTACTTGAGTCACTTATGATAAGGGGGAAAATTTTCCGCTAGTAAGACAGCAAATGCATTGGCTACGTACAGTGGAGCCGAGGAGCTACCGTATGGTTGGAGGCCATGCCTTAGGTATCTGCGTAATTAAAACCTAGAGTATTACATAGCCCACTTTTCTCTTGACCGTCGTCCCTGATGTTCGCTTTGGTAAACCCCTTGCGTCGACCATCACAACGTTTTCACTGCTGTAAGAAAACATTAACCACACCAGCCATCAAATTTGCGTGTAAATGAAAAGATATTTGGCAGCAACGTCACTGGTCCCTCTCGCTAGTTCCAACGAATGGGGAGTTTTGTCCCTTTTGGGAGCTGTATTAGTGGAATGGTGAATGTGCTAGCCATTTCACAACTATCGCTTTGTAAAGCACCGTTTACGCGTCTGTTCCGCCTTTTCCTTTGTTCTCAATTCAGCGCTACTAACTATGCATCTACCTGGGTTCCATTTAGCTGGTAGAGAGGCAAACAAGGCTTTGCGTGCTCACTTTGTTGACATCCTCATGCAAACAGTAGACAGCTCCTTGATGAACTTTTCCAGATGCGTCATGGCTAGTGTCGCTTCAGTTGTTTAAATCAATGACTTTTAGGTTATTACGGAGTAGCACACTTGTACTGGCTGACATAACCTTTTAACGCAATTGTGGAGTACAAATTTGAACTCAAGGAGCGTTTTTGCTTTCGCACAGAAATTAAACTTGATTAACTGAAATACATCATTTTAAGGGTGCTCTTTACTTTAACAGTCCTTTCTGTTTTGTATGATTGCTTTTAAGTACGATGGGGACTAGTTGATAATATCTGAGACAAAAAACAAGGTACTATTTATCGCTTACTAAAATTCTGCTAAAAAGGAAAAAAGTGGGAGATGTCTGTCACAATGTCCACTTTCTTTCTTTGGAGGTCGCACAGGCCAGCCTTACCTGAACAGACGGGCGTTTACCGTCCTACCTTACATCAGAATATTGAGGTCGAATGATAACCTCCGTGCGGCATTGTAGCTACACAATTAATTCTCCTTATAGAAAGCGCTATGTGCCTTCCACTGGGGAGACTTAACTCAGCAAAAAGATTCACCTTATTAATTCGGGAATACAAAACTCTTTTATTTATTAGCCTAATAATACCGAATGCAATTAAATCAGGCTTCAAACAGCAACTTCCACCGCCAGAATACTGCGTCGGTTGGCATTTAATGATAACAAAGTTTAGGTGTTTGAAGGTGTGATACTCATTTGTTGGTCTTCTAATGTTGCGTGATGGAGAAGGCAGTCTAGAAGGGTATGGATGTCTTCTTCTCATAAAATTTCTGACAAATTCAAACGTAGATTTTATAAAGTGGTGGGTGAGTGCCCGTCATAGCAGAAGATGAAAAAAAAAACGTTTATGTATATTACTGGTGCTCTAAATTTCAATGTTCTTTGGAAGTTGAGTAAACGTTTGCCCAATTTTAAGCACGATCAAAAGCGCTACGTAACCTAAATAATTCAAATACAGTCTTAAAACTGAGCTACTTATATCATTATAACTTGCAAAAATTACAATTTTCTTGCAAGTATCGCCTCATTTTCGAGTGATGTCGAGAATCTTAGTGGAGATTTTATTTGCTTTATGCCTAATATTCCTTCAAGTCGATCCTCGACTTTAATGACCTGTTGTAGCGTGACTTGTGGAGCTCCTATTATTAATCCATTTTTGTATCATCAGATGCTGGTCAGGAGGACTCCGTGGATGTAATTCAAACACATCAAATTTCGATACCAAGGTAAGTTTGATTCCACAACTGCAGCTAGGGAAGCTAGGCTTTCTGCACTATATATAATACAGCATCGCAAGGAGATGAAGTATGCGATGAAGGAAACGTTCGGTCCAGATCACTCACTGGAGAACAGATCCTTCACAGGGAAAATAACAGATAATTGTGTGTCGACACTGACCACCTTAGCATAAACAACTTTCAACAGTGGCTGATGTGATTAATACAACATGATTGACAAGTAAATGCACTAAGAGGGAAAGTGTTGATGAAAACTGAGGAGCCTGAAAGTCTATCAATAATAAGTTTTTATGCTTTTAAAGTAGGTCAAAGGAACACATTATGTACCCTAAGTTATCGCAATGGGGAATGCACTTTGCTTTGCAAGAAACGTACCACTGGCTATTGCAAAAGATTCACGCAATCCCTTCTTCTAAGACACTGCTCAATCTCCAAAAAATCGCGCCCATTCGCCACTTGGTGGACTGCAGATTGATGCTCTGTGTCTTTTTCACTCACAAAGGACCGAACATCTTAAAACCGACTCCTACTCGCCCCGTGTAAAGATACAACTCAGAAATTTACAAAAAATTTCCATAGAATCAGCCAGGAGTCATGACTATCGAGTCAGGTAGAAAAAGAGTTGTCTTCTCGTATATTCTTTACCATGGAGTGTGAGAAAGTATGGCTTCACTCCGTTCTTCGCATTCCTCTGACAATATTCTTTCCAAGTGAGAAGTATCATTTTTACTTAACATTAAAAAATCATATTAAAAATAAGGGGGGAAACGACAGACAGGGAGAAAGAGAAGTGTCTAGAGATGGCTTTTAAAAAGGACCTTAGTGGCAAAATAACTCATAAAAATAGCGGCTTCCGCAAAACCCACGCCTCGCTTGGTATAGACTGGGGATCGGGTGGTGTTCGTTTCAAAGAGAAACATTCTGCTAAAAATGTTTGCAGTTGCTAACTTTTGAAAGAACAAAACTACGCGAACCCTTACGGGTGCTTCATAATTGTGACAAGCTATGGCTGGCGACGGTTGCATACATAGTGTACGTCAGCAACATATATTCTGCACTAGTGTCGTGGTTTCTTTCGATTCCAGGGAAGATTGGGGGCTCTACACTAGATACAGTGGAAAGCAAACCCGAGCCTAAAGGACAACTACATTGAATTCTATTACTTGGTACTAAACCTTAACGTGACGGTGATGAAAGAATCTGTAACAATCCCCAAAAGAAAGGCTGAAAATGACGTCTTGCTTCAGCAATGACCTTAGTCCCATGTTTTGCAAGAATGCTACTAACATCCAAGGCTACAATAGCCGTGGTTCATCTGCAAAAGTTAGTCACGGATCCGTTGATCCTATCTGTATAAAAATGAATATTAAGTGGGGGTGCAAAATCTCCTTCACCTCTCTAGTATATATATATACATATATGACTGGGCAGCACTGAAGTAAGAACAAAGTGGCAAAGAGGGTCTATTTTATTAAATAGCTCTGCTTTTAGGTCAGTAGTCTTACGGTAAGCGATGGACATGGATGATAGCCATTACATTCCACCTTACCCCAATACAGGTACCAAACAGGACGAAATTCCAGATCCACTGGAATTGGTGGTGGGGAAGAATATCTTCTCACTCGAACACAAATTAAATGACTGGGGCGGTTGGATCGTGAGTTGTTTTTCTTACAGCACCAATTACTTTATGACTGCCAACGGGGAAGGTTGACCAAGGTAATACCGGTCAAGAGAGATAGGTAATGCCTTGATTATTTGCTTAAGACTCGGTCTGGGTTATGAGGGCATTTAGGACCTCTGGGCCATGTCAGTAGTCCCTCAATCCTTTTCTGCATTGGCAATACGTATTCTGCCCTACTATTAAGACTTATTACGACTTTAGAGAAGACTTTAGGCGCTCCAATAGCCTCTTGAAGTCTTAAATGGGATTCTTTCCGTAATGTTACCTAAGCGTATGCCTAATTTTGATCTGATTTCAGGAGAATCGCATGATTTTTTTTTTATTTACTTCTCTTAGTCCTTATTAAAAATTGTGCGCAAGCGGTTGACGCTTGCTTCGGACGCCTTACCTGGTACAGTTGACCCCTTTCCCCCTTCTTTAGCATAAGTAAGACAATCAGAGAAGAACGCTATCACTATTTCTACCTTAAGCCACTAGCATATGCTAATTGCAACGCAAAGGAATTCCTTCATCATTTTACCTGTCAAAATACCACTCTGGTGGGTGATATTTTAGGAATGTTTCGTCTATCTAAGTAGGAGAAATATTCGCGGAATGAAAGTGCCTCCTTTTCTCACTGTTAATCTTGAGGCAAATTTTCTACCAATTGACTTTAATTGTTGTCTTTACTAATTTCAACACTAACAATGGCAACCTTTTATCTGTTCCCCAACAAGTGTGGGAATCAACACTCTTAGAACATTGTTGGATGTCGCTTACTCCAATCATTTGTGTCTTTAAGAACTTTGTAGGGTAATTTTGTCTCCTTTTATAAATTTATTTAAACGCCATAGAATCTGGAGGTTTAACAGAGAATTTAGTTTCTTTTATACTGCTGTAGGCTTAAAAAGACTGGATTCGGACCTTTTAAACCTTTATAAGGCAATCTATTAAACCGGCATATGATAAAACCTTGACTGATAGCCCATGCAGTCTTCTTTAACGCTTTGTAGCGTCCCGAGACTTCTCTGAAGACGAGAGAAGACACAATACTAGGGCAGAATATATATATTCAGCACAGAGAAGGTGTCTGGGCTACTGGCATGGCCCGAAGGCCAGCCCACCCAGCGAGGTACACGAAGGCTAATTCAAAATACAAAAATGGCCCCTCGTCAATCCTGAGAAATAAACCACCATCGTATTACAGCTTTGATCATCTCCGAATACGTGGCATTTAGTAAGGGAATATTTATTTAACAGGCCCTGTTAGATAAAGATGTGTAAAGCGACAAATTTTATGCTTCTGAATGAGGTATCATAACCTTCCCTGTATGTTCTCACATTTTTCTGTTAGCACCATTCTCTCAATTCCTGTTCGCCTCCTGAAAACCTTTAGCTGCCATGATTCAGTGGTTTGTACGGCACCTAAGAGGCGAGACAACTCTAACAGATTGTAAACATTCAACTACTGTCTTTTACTCCTACACTAAATTATTTATTCAGCAATGACTTCTTCACACTTTGGGTGTTATTGTATGTAAATTTAGATCCCAAAATTACTCGATTTTAATGTTTTGTGAGCTTACAAGGTGTCACCTTTACTAAATTCATTAAACCATACCTTCACATATAACACAACCTTCACTAAACTAGGGAAATTGGCAAGCTAGCTAAAAGCACTCTATACAATAATTTGTCTACATTATTTTGTACGGCGGTGTCTGGGAAGCGTTGAACCTTGTGCTTCCTACTGAGTCACCGCCGCCTGTCATGGAGACTGTCGCCTGCCCTCCTTAATACTTCTTTGATGTATAAGTGAATGCCCAAAGCGGAAGGAAAAAAAAGACACAATTTTTCAGTCTTCACGCTGCTGGTTCTTTTGCAAAAGAAATAACGCAAATGTGCGGTAAAAAAAGAATACCTTATATCGTTAACAACGAAAAAGGGATGAACTTGTGAGTTGTCAATGGGGTTGTTAAGTAGCTTTAAAATTGGTAGTGTTTACCTTTGGGTCAGGTATTAGAAGAGAATTTCCATAACAGATTTTTAACGAAAAATTAAAACACATCTAAAGAGGAGGTGTCTTCTTAAGGGCCTGCTAAATTAGAAATGGTGTTGGTTTGAATTTGATCACGAGAAAAACTCGAGTAGAAATATCCCTCTTTTTCTGTCTGTGTATCATAAGTGATTAGAAGTAGAGCAACATGGTTAATCACATACGGTATTAAATTTGTGACATTTTAAATTACCATCATTGCCTTTTCAGATGTTGAGGAATTGTAAATGTTAATGGAAGAAGGTAAAGGTGGTCATTTTGGTGCAGTTATTCAACATCCGATGGAGGTTCAACTTTGCACGTAATTTAACATTCCATATTAAAAAGATAAGAGTGAAAAATATTTTGCAGTCTCCTATCGCTCTCAAAACTTTCATAAAGCTGCGGTAAAAGTATCCTATGCTTTTGGTTTGCATGTTGTTTCATAATCTTCTACTATGGTTTAGTCGGTTAATACGCAGTATTTGGCTCTCACGGAAATCAGGGAACATTTGAAGCCATGGAGGTGGAATGTTTGCAGAACCACATTTTATTTGGATAAAAGTGGACAGGGCGACAAATCATGCTGCGCAAACTGAGTTTCCACTACCATCTAAAGAAGTTCTTACCTATTGTTGCTGATGATATTGGTATCTTCATTCTTTCTCTGAAAGTATTTGAGTTGTCAAGGTCGATTGACATTAAAAAGAGAAGATATTCTTAAAAGATCATTTTACCGAGGTCTACAATAATTTTCAATGCCTCACCTATCTAGTAATTCATCCGATTCAACAGTGGTGTTTCATCTCTTCATGTTATATTTCACAGGTATTACTACCACGTTGTAGGGCATCTTGAGTTCGTCACACCATCTATCACTTTACCACTTGTGGGAACAGTGAGAGAAATGAAGTGGAATTTGTGAGTCACGTGGAGGAGGCAGGTCAAGTAGAAATACTCACCAAATGTTTGAAGTGTGCGAAAAAAGGTACCTGAGGAGGTAGCTGTGACGTGTTGACCAGAAAATGATTTAGTGAGTCAAGAGTGGAAAGGAAAGTGTTCAATTGCAAGGTATTCGATTGGGAGACAGAGAGCTGCAGACACAAATGCAACATTGAGTGGAGCACACTCTCATCTCATAACAAGTTTTTTGTGTATTTCACCTGATCTTGTAGAAATTGTGATAGACTAGCAAACGCTGTGTCTTCAACCAGTTTAACCACTTTAAAATTTGACTTCCATTTCCCACAGTTTTCCGGCGTGTCTAATGCCTCCAGATGATGGATAAATGGCCATGGCTTAGCACGGTCACGGCATTGATAGGTAAGTGGGATAAGGCAAAGGCAATAACTGGGGATGCGGCTTCATCGTATGAGTGGATGCTTCATTATGGTAAAATAGAATTCACAACATCGATGAGGATGTTTATGATAGCTGGGTGCATTTCCACAAGTCGTTTTCCCAGTAGGTATGTAGAACGCAGTGATTAGTGTGGAGGTGGATGCTGGCAAAGAATAGTGGCGGGGGGATACGATATGCGCAAAATGCGATCAGTGTCGACAGTGAAGAAGCT